>NC_081560.1:124997674-125017063 GCF_022355385.1 Mustela nigripes
TATATATATTTGGTTTACACATGGCTTGCCATCTTCTTTAGTAAATAGTTTGGGATGAGGGGCACCTGGGTGGCTCAGTGGATTAAAGCTTCTGCCTTCGGCTCAGGTCATGATCCCAGGGTCCCGGGATCGAGCCCGGCATCGGGCTCTCTGTTCAACAGGGAGCCTGCTTCCCCTCCTTCTCTCTCTGCCTGCCTCTCTGCCTGCTTGTGATCTCTGTCTATCAAATAAATAGATAAAATCTTTAAAAAAAAAATAGTTTGGGTTGAATCTCCTGGTTTCTTTTTTTCCATTTCTTTTTTTTTTAATTTCCTATTTTCTGGGCCAGACCATACCTCTTCTCTCTCTCCCTATACTTCTTTCCTAAATAACAGGAAAAATAACAGGTGTATGTGAATCGAAAGCCTGTGATCTAAACTTGGTTTTTACCATTTCTCAGAACTATAAATTTGAGATCTTTTACCATCTTCCATAACACCAAAAGTAAAGAAGGTAAATTTTTTCAAGAATCATTTTTTGTTTCTATTTGCTTATATTACAGGCCCCTCCAGCTAATGCACACTATCCCACCACTACTGTCTAATGTGAGCCTGCTGCCACGAGACACATCCTATTCTTGGAATTGAATTGCATTTGAACACCGCATTTTCTTAGATATCGTTATGTAATCACGCGATGCTGGGGGCTCTGATGGTTATGGGTTGTCCAATCTGACACTAAGAAAATGCACTGCAATTCCTTTGTTGCTGTAGAGTGGTAAGAGGAGCTTAGTGAACTCAACGTGGCACATTGGCCCAGAGAGGAAAAAGCAGCTATTTCACTTCCATATACATCCAGCAATCTCAGAGACAAGAGCATGTTAAAAACATGATTTTCTGATCACATTCTGAGACAGATATAAAGTGGGCTTCTACTTAAAGTTTTTTATTTCAAGTTTGTTTAAGTGTTTCATAGCTTGGAGATGGTCATATTCCTCCCATAAAACAATCTGAAAGTGCAAGGAGAGTCAGTAAGCATTAAGTTGTTTTAACAATTCACACTTTAAAGTTTCTGTTTCAGATTATTTTTGAGTGAAGGTTTGATCATTTTCTGACCAACTGAGGCAGAAAATAAACTTGCATTTTGTCTTTTCTCTTAAAAGTTGTTCTTTAAGTAGTATGAAAATACTGTGCAAATATATCTACTCTTACTTCAGGTATGTTGGACCTGGGTTTCTCCTTAAATCATGGGGTTAAATTCAAGCATTGACTACACCTGATAAACTACACAAGTGTTACCAGATTAAAATACCAGTATTTTCCACAACTATCAGTCAATTATTCTTATCAATGATATCACACCCGCAGAAAAACTTCTATCCAACTAGGCACAATAATCTTGCAAAATCCGTAAGAAAGCAGCAGAGGGACTAGGAAAAGTGCAAATGAATGGACATGTCAACAGACAAGTACAGAATATAAGTACCAGAGTAAGCATAAATGCAGGAAGAAGAGGAGTTAAGAAAAAAAAAAAAAAAAAGATTAAGGAGAACAGAGAAATCTCTAGATGAGGGAAATAGTGTATGATTCCAGGTAAAAAGAAATTGGGTCTTTAAATATTAGAGATATGAAAAAAAAATATTAGAGATATGATAACACCAGCCCGTTCTTCTATAAACTCATTGTCCCTATAGTCTCCCCTCCTTAGCCCCAAAACATACTTTCCTCATCTTAAAAGCTAGAACAAACAAAATAAAACCACATCCCTCGATTGTGAGATCCCTTCTGGCTAATGGCCCCTCTAGCCCTTCCATGTGTTAAAGCTTTAGGAAAAATATTGTTGTGTGTTCATATTTCCAATTCTTCCCCTCTTGTTCCTCCCTAAATGCTGCCATCTCCTTTCTGTCCATTTCATTCTACTCATCCTGCACTCACCAAGATGTGGAGTAACATCTTCACTACCTAACCCAGTTGGCTTTTTCAGTTACTACCTTACTCCCTTTCTGCAGAATGTCACACTGTTGGGTACTCACTCCTTTTTTAAAATTGGCTCATTCTTTGATTTACTCTTAACTCCATTTTCTTCTCATTATTTGATGGCTCAGATTCTTCTTCAACATTTTCCTTGCCTCAGCTCTTAAATATTGATTTTGGCAATTCCACTCTTGATCTGTATTTTTTCTCATTAGCTTGGTGGGATCATCCATTCTTTAATCATCATTATATTTTTGATGAATTCCAGTCAATAACATCAGCCCAATCATTGAAGTTCCAGGTTAAACTGTGTATTGTACATGTCTAGGTATCATATATTTTCCTAGATATCATATATTTAACATATTCCAAATTTATATTAGCTATAATCTATGCACAAAATTATTTATTTTTCATTCACTGTCTTATCACTTACATCCACTTAGACTTCCAAACAAGGAAAAAGTAATTCTTCCTAAATGTCCCTACTCAACACAAATTGTGTAATTTAATGTATCACAAGTCCTATTTCTTCAGATTTACTCTGCTCTACTTCTCCTCCTTCCTACTGTTTCATTTAGGGTGACGTCATGGCATCATGGTCTTCGTAGACCACCACAGTAGCTTCCTGTTTGGCCTGTTGATAGACAGATTGACCACAACATTTATCAAGCATTCTTCATCTTAAGCAGATCTTTAAATGGTTCCCTTTACGTCCAGAATTTAATCTTCTTAACTGGGTAATGAGGTTCTTCTCAACCCAGCCTCTGCCTATTTTTCAGACTTAATTTCTCCTACTCTCCTGTAAGCCTCTGGCTGTATACAGAACTAGAAGAATGGATTACCAACATTGACAAGTTACTAGAAGCCAACAACCATTCCAAGTCTGCCTATTTACTATCTACTTTAACTCTCAGAATAGCTCACTGAGTAGGTGATACTGGTATTTTGCAGATAAGAAAATAGGAGACAAGGGACACCTGGGTGGCTCAATGGGTTAAGCTGCTGCCCTCGGCTCAGGTCATAATCCCGGGGTCCTGGGATCGAGCCCCGCATCGGGCTCCTT
Organism: Mustela nigripes; assembly: GCF_022355385.1. Classification (NCBI taxonomy): domain Eukaryota; kingdom Metazoa; phylum Chordata; class Mammalia; order Carnivora; family Mustelidae; genus Mustela; species Mustela nigripes. The sequence goes on from NC_081560.1 coordinate 125,000,693, forward strand.
GCTCAGCGGGGAGCCTGCCTCTCTCTCCACCTCCACCTGCCTCTCTGCCTGCTTGTGTGCCTTCTCCCTCTCTCTTTCTGACAAATAAATAAAATCTTAAAAAAAAAAAAAAAAAAAAAAAGAAAAGAAAAAGAAAATAGGAGACTTGGAGAACTTGAAGCAGGTTGCTGAACTGAAACTAACCCAATCAGTCAAGAGCCCAGATTCTGGAAGAAAACCAGGACAAATGCTAATAGAATCCACAAGTTTCAATATCTGATTTTATAAGAGGCAATTTTAACTGTTTCACTTCCACAAGTCACTTCGAGAAGATACACTGTTTACAAATTCTTTTTTTTAAGATATTATTTTTAAGTAATCTCCACACCCAACAGGGTGCTGGAACTCATAACCCCCACTCAAGCACTGCATGCTCCACCCACTGAGCCAACCAGGCACCCCCGTCTTGTACATTTTAACACAAAAGTTATGAAATCCATGTTTACTAATTCTTCTGTCCTCTGGTAACCTATTTAATATGTAGGAAGATTAGGACTCATTTGTCCATTGCATACTCTATTGACACACAAACAAAATGCACAGAACATATAGACGATGATTAAACATTGCCTAGCTAGGAACACAGAGTCCTTTAATCATCTTTCTTCTCCCTCCTCCCTGGAACCAGAGTTCAAACCCAAGGAGCACTGCATAAAGACCTGGTTTAGCCCTTGCATTTCCAAAAGACGGTATTTCATACAAATTTTAATAATAAGATATTTAAGCAAGATGTTGTTTTCTACATCTGCTTTTGGTACTTAGAAAGCACTTTAGAATATCTAAAAAGACTATTTATTTACAAGTAACTAACACGGCCATGGAAACAAAGAGGAGTGAGAAAAGAAATGCATGAATAGGACAACAGCAAGAGTATGAAAATATCTTGTAAATATGACCAGTATGGCAGAGCAAATGCTGGCTCCTGCTCAGGGCCACGGGCTCCAGTTCCTCTATCCCACTAACAAATACACTCTTGAGTCACCACTAATGACGATCTGGAGCCAGGACAGCAATTCCACATACAAAAGTCATCTTGCTGGGTCATTTCTTTTCTATAACATTATTACTTAAAACCACATTTACGAAACGTGTGATTTTCTAACTCTGTCAGGTGTAGGCAACTTCTCCCCATCTAGAAGCTAAAAGTAGCTTTTCCATAGTAGTACAAATCCCTCTAAATCCTGGTAAACACAGGGCCAAAAGTGGTGTATTCTTCTTACCCTTTCTCTTCCAACATTAAGGTCTGGGAGAACCGAGCCTCCTAGCAGTGGCTCTGTCGCCACTGGGACTCCAGTCACGCTCTGTCATCATGGGGACAAGACAGCGAATCATCACAAGGTCACAAAGACTGTCCGGACCGTGTCCCCCATTGCGAAGCCAGGCAGCGTGTCCTCCACAGGGTCACAGCCCCTGTCCAGGCTGTATCCCCCACCATGAGGAGAGGCAGTGTGTCTTCCACACGGTCACAGAGACTGTCGGGGCCATATCCCTCACCGTGAGGAGAGGCGGCGTGTTGTCCACATGGTCACAGAAACTGTCCGGGCTGTGTCCCCCACCATGAGGACCGGTGGTGTGTCATCCACAAGGTCACAGCCACTGCCCGGGGCCGTATCCCCCACCGTGAGGAGAGGCGGGGTGTCGTCCACATGGCCTCAGAGACTGTCCGGGCCGTGATCCCCACCGCGAGGACAGGCCGTGTGTTGTCTGCACGGTTACAGCCACTGTCCGGGCCATATCACCCACCGTGAGGAGAGGCGGCATGTCGTCCACACGGTCACAGCCACTGTTCGGGCCGTGTCCCCCACAGCGAGGACCGGCCGTGGGTCGTCCACACGGTCAAAGAGACCGTCCGCGCTGGGTCCCCCACCACAAGGACAGGCGTGTGTTGTCCACCCTGTCGCAGCCACTGTCCGGGCTGTATCCCCCACGGTGAGGAGAGGTGGCATGCAGTCCACACGGTCACAGAGACTGTCCCGGCCATGTTCCCCACCGCGAGGACAGGCAGTGGGTCGTCCACACGGACACTAGGGTAACCCAGCCCCCTCCCCACAGCTCTGGGCTGGTTGGGTCCTGGCGCCTTCGCGCGTCTGAGACTTCGGAGAGCCCGCCAATCTTCCGGCGCCTCCAGCCGGCTGCCTGAAGGAGGCTCGGAGCCCCGACCTCGAGACTCGCGTAAACCGCCCGGCTGCCGCCCTCAGGTCGCCGGAAAGCGTAGTCCTTGCAGCATGAGCGCTCAAGTCTCCTCACACAAAACCAAGCACCTCTGGTGGAGACCCGGGGTCAGGGCGGAAATGCGGGGGCGGGATGAAGAGCCAGGGGTGTGGCGGAGAGTGAGGGGAATCCCTGCTAAGGCAGGACCGAGAGCCTGGGGGCGTGGCGGAGAGCCGGTAGGCGGGGCTGAGAGTCCGGAGACTGAGGGTTGGTTGCTGGGCTCTCTTTCTCTAGGATCCGGGTGCTTGGCCGGGCTGCATCTCTCCTAGCACCTGATATTCTTGCAGAAGAGTCCCCTCAGCGCTGTGCCTGGCAGTACTAATGCTGATGTCCTTAAAGTAAACCTGAGAACCGGGACACCTGGGTGGCTCAGTTGGTTGAGCAGCTGCCTTCGGCTCAGGTCATGATCCCACGGTCCTGGGATCGAGTCCCACATCGGGCTCCTTGCTCCGCAGAGAGCCTGCTTCTCCCTCTGACTCTGCCTGCCACTCTGTCTGCCTGGGCTCGCTCTCTCTCTCTGACAAATAAATAAATAAAATCTTAAAAAAAAAAAAAGTAAAAAGTAAACCTTAGAACCACACAAAGGAATTGGCTTTAAACTGCTCTACATAGAAGAGAGGGATTAGGTGTCCTCAATTGACTAATTCATTAAGATCATTGATTTCAAGCCAACCTGAATTTAAATTTCTATATCCCGTCTCCGAGTGACCTAGAAAAGTTCCCTAACCTTTCTTGCTTTGAGTTTCCTATCTCAAGTGATTGCAGTAGGAAATAATGAGAAAATGGTGTAAAAGTAAATAGCTCATTACTTGACGCATAGAAAACACTCAAAAATCATAATTACTACTCATTCTTTGTTTAGAAATCGGGAGAGAGAAAAGGAGCAAGAATGCTATGGTAGTCAAATTTTAAAATGTTGCCATTTTCATAATCAAATCCACTATAATTCAAGCTCCTTATGTGGGGATCCAAATACCCAATTCTTCAACCCATGAGTGGAAACCACTTATGTAACATTGTGATAGTCTCCTATTTAGTTTTGAGTTTCAGGAACTACACATATATTTTACTATTATGGACTTACTTTAAATCTTCTATCTACAGGAGAGATAAAACTCATTGGCTTTGTGCATCCAAGTTATTAAACTCATTATGAAAGCCTTGATCTCCTTTAATACTATTAGTGAAGTTCAAATTTTCATCCTGCCAAATTCTCCCTGCTGAGAAGTTGAAGCTGACTGAAGTCAGTGGGAGCTGGGTATGAGCAAACAGATGGCCGCTTTTGCTCTCAGATCAAGTAACTTCTTTATCCACCCAAGTGGTTTCTTCTCTTCTTTCATTTTAAGACAGTCACCATACATTGATGAGATACGCCTTCAACCAACATCTGTGATGAATTTCTGGAAAACTCATTTGGATTTCAAACACACGGTTTGCATTTTCAGTCATTAGGTAATCTGCCAAAAATAATAAAGAGTTTCCTTTCCACGGAAAGAATGAGCTAGTGAATTACTTCAGATCTCTACCTTTTTTTTGTGATGTAGCTTGTCTCTTTCTGCTACTCCAATTTTATTTTCATGAAGTCTGCTTTTTGAAGTTTTTATCAAATAATAAAAAATTCAAATAGAATGCCACTGAAGAGAACAACAAAATGGACTCATTACCAACTCCTGATATATAAATTCAGGCTTACATCTTTGCCTTACATCTTCATCATCTTTGAGGATGTAGAGAGGGCACATGTACTCAAACTTCCCAAGATTATGTCAAAGACAGTATCACTTGGATGGTTTTCTCCTCTTTTGAACGGGAAGCTCCAGAAATGTTCTACATTGCTACAAAACAATTATAATTGAGCAAAACCGAACTATTCAAAATAGCCAAAAGAAGTAGTGAGTAAATTAAACTGCATTGGTCTCTGTCGGTAAAGAGAATGCACTTTTTGCTTGTTTGGAAAGGGATGAAGGAGCAGAAAGAAATGGGCAGGCACAGGCTTTTGCAAATGCTCAAACTGGATCCAAATATGAAATGTGTCATTTAAATGAAGAGTAGATTCTGTGAATGTTTTCTTTAATAATAACTGGTCTATTCTTTTCTTTTTCTAATCCTAAGGAAGGAGGATTAAGATGCTTTTCCTGAACAGAACCAACTGTGACTTGATCTATCATCTCATACATCCCAGCAGTGGGAAATACATCTTACTTGATTGAAGAGAATAATAATCTGCCACTCTGTTAGAGAAAATAAATGTCTACTGAAATTGGATAATGACCTATCCTACCATCTCACTGCAGAGTCTTGCTGAAGTAGTAATTGGAATAACACCTTGTAACTAAAATGTGTATCTACTTTAAGAAGCATAATAGTAATTGTTTCTTTTACTTCTTTCAAAGTTCAACTTTAGTTTCACCTCCTTCATGAAACATTCTGTGATTTTTCCTAATATTGAATGTCAATTTTTCTTCACGTAAATGCCACACTACATCCATGATGCCGATGTCATCATTGTTGTTTATCCATTTATCAGCTGATGGATGGTAGGGTTGTGTTCACTATTTGGCTATTATGCATAATGCTACATGAACATCCATGTGAAAGATTTTACAGATACGTTTTCACTTCCTCGGTATGCACCTAGGAGTGGATGTGAAAGTGTGGTAGACAGAAATAAAGTTCTGCCAGAGAGGTTTACATACTAATCCCCTAATCTGTGAACATGTTAGGGTAAATGGAAAAGGAGAATGACAGTTACTGATGAAAGTAAGATTGCTAATAATTTCCCCTGAAGATAGGGAGATTATTTTAGGCTACCCAAGTGAGCCCAAAATAATCACAAGTGCCCATAAAAGTGGAAGAAGAAGGCTGAAGAGGCTGAAGCTTTTCCTTATGAAAAGGACTCAACCTATCACTGCTTGCTTTGAAAATGGAGGATGTGGGGAGGATGGGCAGGGGCTAAGAAATGCAGGCAGCTTCTAGAAGATGGAAAAGTCAAGGAAAAGGATTCTCTCCCTAGAGCCCCCATAAAAAGTGCACAACTGACTCACTTAGATTTTGACCAAGTGAGAGTCGTGTGAGACCTCAGAATACTAGGATAATAATGTTGCATTCATAAAACCACTAAGCTTGTGATGATTTATTGTAGCAGCAATAGAAACTAATACACAGGTCATATGGTAATTCTATGTTTAACTTTTAAGGAATTGCTAAACTTTTTTCAGAGCAATGCACTATTTTGCATTTCCACAAACAACGAATGAGAGTTCAAATTTCTCCACATCCTTACCCACACTCATTATTGTTGGTTCTTTTGAATATAGCTATCCTGGTGGGTATGATATGGTATGTTGTCATTTTTTTCCCCCTTTCCCTAGCAGGGGAAGGGGAAGGAGCTTGTACTCTTTTTCTCTTATACACCAGAACCACGTATTTTCTAGGAAATAAAAAATGTTCTTCTGAAGACAAATAACAATTTAAAAAAATAAAAGTAAGTTTTTATAGAAATATAGAAATCTATTTAAACAATCTGCAAAATTTGTCAACAGTAGACTTTACTGAACACTGTTTTCTGCAGGAAGTTTCTTTGTGGGAGACCAATTATATTAATGGCTCTATTTCTTTAAATTTACCAGGATCCATACCCTGTTATGTAACTTTTTGGTTTCCCTCAATAAGACAGGGTGCCTATTTTCCCAGTTCTTGTATCTTGGTTTCCATGTAACTTGCCAACACAACATGGCAAAGAAGCTAGCAGTACATTCCCAACTCTGGGACTCAGGACTTTGTGTGATTCTGTGTGTTCTCTTGTACCTTTGAGGACATACCTTCTGGAAGATGAGAAACATATGGACTATAACCAACTATATTTGGGCATGTTCTTTAAAACTTCCTGAAGTTTTTTAAAGAATTTTTCAGATTTAAATTGTAAATGGAGTCTTTTACAATTTAAATTGTAAATGGCCTTATTTGGTATGTTAAGTTAATTGGAATACACTTTCAAACAAATAATGATTGGCCTTAGGTTATGTTTGGATAAATGCTATAACTATCCCAGAGATATGATATGCGATTCCTGAAGTTTTAATATGTTCTGGTATAAGGTCATCTCTTAACATTCTAATTAAGAAAATACTACATGTCCCAGAAATAACTGGATTTCCTTGCCTTCTGTAATATGAACTCTCATCAGATCTTTAGCCATGTCCACTTCTGAGTTTTTGTCGTTTGTAATTGTTCCAATTCTCTTGCAAAATGTGTTTCATTTTCAAGGAGATTCATAAAAAGGACTTTTAGGACAAAGGTTTTAATATCATTAAAATCATAAAACTAAAATGGGAAAGAATGTCCCGAACTAACTAAACTGAGGAAGATTATATTTTGTGACTCTTGTTTGAAACATTGCTGGTTCTCTAATGTTTGCTTTTCCAGAATTAGGAAACATTCTCTTAAGATATTCATGATATACAGAAATGTGATAAAGTATTCATTTGTGAACCAATTAAAGTATTTAACTTTCTCTCTCCCTGAACCCTCAAATTCAAAAGGTCTCAGTGAATATCCTTTCTTCCACGCAATCCTAGTCATTTGCATAAGTTCAATAAGAATCTGTTTTCCTTGTAACAAAACACCATTAGAAACATTGATTATTTACCAATGCCTTGACTGGAATGTCATATTTGAGAGTCATGCAGACTCCAGTATGACCAAACAGCTTTATGGAACTAAGGCTGAGTTTATGAAGCATGAAGCCATAAAGCCCTTTGAACTATTGGCCTGATACCTTGCTTACAGAGTTCCCAGCGGCCTCACCAGGTGAGTAACGAATTTACTTCTTGGCAGGTACAGGGACCTCAGGATGCTTTGGGGACCTCATAAAGAGGAATTCCCCCAAATCTACAGGTATTGCAGGCATGTCTGATGGCAAGTATTTGTCTTGGCTTTTGCCCTAGAGAGGCTAATAAAAGTTCAATCTAGATTCTTCATAAAAGGTTCCATCAAGGAAGATTTTAAAAGATCTATATGATCAATCACTATTTTTGTTAAGCTTATGAAAATAATTAAACCAAGTTTGTTAAAATTGGACTTTTTTTTATATATTATTTAATCTTGATTTGGTTACCTCTGGAAATTAAGGTATTTTTAAAGAAAAATTATGTTTCAATAATACATCTTCATAAATATTAAATTTTATTACTATTTCTTATAAACCAGATTAGATCCTGAATTCTTCTGGTGTCTTCAAATATCCAACTAAGTTTTCCAATTTTCTCCCATTCTCTAGACTTAAAGTCATTAAAAATTAAAACTGTCCTTTTCCTAAAAGCCCTAAAAACTGATGATCGACAACCTGAAGCAAAAAAAACTTCAGAGAAATTACCACAATAACTCATGTATAGACAATGTTCCTGCTTGTTATTCTGTGGAGATAATAACAGGACCCAATGAGCATATGATTATTTGAAAAACTGAAAAGTGGGATTGATTCCCCTACAACTGTAAGACTCAGCTATCATCTTGACCACTTATATGTGGCTGGAATGACAAAATCACTCCTTAAAAGCCAGAATGCACCCCATTCCATGAGGTTAACATTAACTATGGACTTGTGGAGATAATGGATGACCCTACTTTCCTTATGATTAGACTAGATGATGTACTTGGGATGCTTTTATCTCCTGATACAAGTCTTCTCCTATTTGCCAGCTTTAATACAATCTCCTTTTTGCACCAAGACATCTAAAGAATTATTTCACAGTTGTGGGTTAGGGACCCCAACAGTGCTAAAAATTTCATCCCTTGACTGGGCCATACTTACCTATTTGTCTTTATGCATTGTGATTCCTTCTTTTCTTTTCTTTTTTTTTTTTTTTTAAACTGGACATATGAATACTATAATGCCATTCTGGATATCATATTCTCCCTCTTTTAAAATTTAATTTAATTTAATTTAATTTCTTCAGTGTTCCAAGATTCATTGTTTATGCACCATACCCACTGCTCCATCCAATACGTGCCCTCCTTAATAAACACCACCAGGCTCACACATCCCCTACACCCCTCCCCTCCAAAACCCTCAATTTATTTCTCAAAGTCCACAGTCTCTCATGCTTTGTCTCCCCCACTGCTTTCCCCCAGTTCATTTTTCCTTTCCTTCTCCTAATATCCTCCATGTTATTCCTTATGCTCCACAAGTAAGTGAAACCATATGATAATTGACTCTCTCTGCTTGACAGTATTTCAGTCAGCATTATCTCCTCCAGTTCCATCCATGTTGATACAGAGGTTGGGTATTCATCCTTTCTGATGGCTATGTAATATTCCATTGTATATATGGATCATATCTTCTTTATCTATTCTTCTGTTGAAGTGCATCTTGCTCTTTCCATAGTTTGGCTCTTGTGGACATTGCTGCTATGAACACTGGGGAGCATATGGCCCTTCTTTTCACTACATTTGTATCTTTGGAGTAAATACATAGTAGTGCCATTGCAGGGCCATAGGATAGCTCTATTTTTAATTTCTTAAGGAATCTCCACACTGTTTTCCAAAGTGGCTGTATCACCTTGCATTCCCACCAACAGTGTAAGAGGAGTCCCATTTCTCCACATCCTCTCCAACACTTGCTATTTACTATCTTGTTAATTTTAGCCATTCTAACTGGTGTAAGGTGGTATCTCAGTGTGGTTTTTTTTTTTTAACTTTTAATTTTTTATTTTTTATAAACATATATTTTTATCCCCAGGGGTACAGGTCTGTGAATCACCAGGTTTACACACTTCACAGCACTCACCAAATCACATACCCTCCCCAATGTCCATAATCCCACCCCCTTCTCCCAAACCCCCTCCCCCAGCAACCCTCAGTTTGTTTTGTGAGATTAAGAGTCACTTATGGTTTGTCTCCCTCCCAATCCCATCTTGTTTCATTTATTCTTCTCGTACCCACTTAAGCCCCCATGTTGCATCACCACTTCCTCATATCAGGGAGATCATATGATAGTTGTCTTTCGCTGCTTGACTTATTTCGCTAAGCATGATACGCTCAGTGTGGTTTTGATTTGAATTTCCCTGGCGGCTAATCATGATGAACATTTTTTCATGTATTTGTTAGCCATTGTATGTCTTCTTTGGAGAAGTGTCTGTTGATGTCTTCTGCCCATTTTTTTTTTTATGTGATTATCTGTTAATTGACTGTTGAGTTTGAGGAGTTCTTTATAGATCTTGGATATCAGTCTTTTGTCTGTAGTGTCATTTGTGAATATCTTCTCCCATTCCATGGGTTGCCTCTCTGTTTTGTTGACTGTTTCCTTTGCTGTGCAGAAGCTTTTGATTTTGATGAAGTCCCAAAAGTTTATTTTCACTTTTGTTTCCTTTGCCTTTGGAGACATGTCTTGAAAGAAGTTGCTATGACGATGTTGAAGAGGTTACTGCCTATGTTCTCCTCTAGGATATTGATGGATTCCTGCCTTACGTTGAGATCTTGTAACCATTTTGAGTTTATCTTTGTGTGTGGTATAAAAGAATGGTCAAATTTCATTCTTCTATACATAGCTGCCTAATTTTCCCAGCATCATTTATCAAAGAGACTGTCTTTTTTCCACTGTATATTTTTTTGTTGAAGATTATTTGACCATAGAGTCGCAGGTCCATATCTGGACTCTCTACTCTGTTCTACTGGTCTATGTTTTTGTGCCAATACCATGCTGTCTTAGTGACCACAGCTTTATAATAAAGCTTGAAATCAGGCAACATGATGCTCCCAATTTTGTTTTTCTTTTTCAACATTTTCTTGGCAATTTGCAGTCTTTTCTGGTTCCATACAAATTTTATAATTCTTTGTTCCAGCATTTTGAAAAATGCCAATGGTATTTTGATCAAGATGGCAGTGAAAGTGTAGATTGCTTTGGGCAGCACAGACATTTTAACAGCGTTTATTCTCTGATCCATGAGCCTGGAATGTTTTTCCATCTTTTTGTGTCTTCTTCAATTTCTTTCATGAGTATTCTGTAGTTCCTCAGGTATAGATCCTTTATCTCTTTGGTTAGGTTTATTCCACGTTTATGGGTTTTGGTGCTATTGTAAATGGAATTGATTCTCTAATTTCTTTTTCTACAGATTCATTGTTAGTGTATAAGAAAGGAACTGATCTCTGTGCATTGATTTTGTATCCTACCACATTACTGAATTGCTATTATGAGTTCAAGTAGTTTGGGGGTGAAGTCTTTTGAGTTTTCCATATAAAATATCATGTCATCTGTGAAGAGAGAGAGTTTGACTTCTTCTTTGCTGATTTGAATATCTTTTATTTCTTTTTTTTCTCTGCTGTTTTTAGGACTTCTAGTACTATGATGAACAACACTGGCAAGAGTGGGTATCCTTATCGTGTTCCTCATCTCAAAGGGAAGGCTGTCATCTTTTCCCCATTGAGAATGATATTCGCTGTGGGTTTTTCATAGATAGATTTTATGAAGTTGAAGAATGTTCCCTCTATCCCTATACTTTGAAGAGTTTTAATCAGGAATGGATGCTGTATTTTGTCAAGTGCTTTTGCTGCATCAGTTGAGAGGACCATGTGGTTCTGTCACATTGATTGATTTATGAATGTTGAACCACCCTTACATCCCAGGGATAAATCCCACCTGGACATGGTTGCTAATTTTTTAATGTACTGTTGGAGCCTATTAGCTAGGATCTTGTTGAGAATCTTAGCATGCATATTCATCATGGATATTGGTCTGAAATTCTACTTTTTGATGGGGTCTTTGCCTGGTTTGGGAATCAGGGTAATGGTGGCTTCATAGAAAGAGTCTGGAAGTTTTCCTTCTGTTTCTATTTTTTAAAACAGTTTCAGAAAAATAGGTATTATTTCTTCTTTGAATGTTTGGTAGAATTCCCCAGGGAATCCACCATGAAACAATCCAACATCATAATTATTGGGATCCCAGGGAGGGAGTGCTGTGGAGAAAGAGCGAAGATTAGGAGATAGAGTTGAATAAATTCTGGATGAAAATTTCCCTAGTCTGGGGAATGGAAGAAGTGTTCATGTCCTAGAGGCAGAAAGGACAGCCCCCCCCCCCAAGATCAATGAATCTATAAAGACCTCCAGATAGTTAATTGTGAAATTCATGAATAATAATTTTAGACAAGAGGTCCTAAGGGCCCTGGGGGAAGAGATTCCTTATGAACAGAGGAAGGACCATCAGAATAACATCAGACCTGTCCACAGAAACCTGGCAAGCCAGAAAGGGCTAGCAAAACATATTCAGGGCACTAAATGAGAAGAACATGCAGCCAAGATTACTTTATCTAGCAAGGCTGACATTCAAAATGAATGGAGAGATAAGGAGCTTCCAAGACCAGCAAAGTTTAAAAGGGCATGTGGCCACCAAGCCAGCACTACAAGAAATATTAAGGGGGGTTCTATAAAAGAAGAAAGAACCCAAGAGTGACATAGGACAGAAATTTACAGAGACAATCTATAGAAATAAGGACTTCACAGGCAACATGATGTCAATAAAAACTTATCTTTCAATAATCACTTGCAATGTGAATGGCTAAATGCTCCCATAAAATGGCACAGGGTTGCAGATTGGATAAAGCAATAGGACACATCCATATGCTGTCTACAAGAGACATATTTGGAACCTAAAGTTACATCCATACTGAAAGTGAAGGGATAGAGAACCATCTTTCATGCCAACGGGCCTCAAAAGATAGCTGGGGTAATGATCCTTATATCAGATAAATTAGATTTTAAGCTAAAGACTGTAGTCAGAGATCCAGAAGGAGACTACCTCATTCTTAAAGGATGTATCCACCAAGAATATCTAACAATTGTAAATATTTATGCACCCAATATGGGAGAAGTCAACTACATAAGCCAACTATTAATCAAAATAAAGAATCACATTGATATGAATACATTAATTGTAGGGGACCTTAATGTGCCACTCTCAGTAATAGACAGATGATCCAAGTAGAAAATCAATAAAGAAACTAGAGCACTGAATGACACATTGGACCAGATGGACTTCAAAGATATAAACAGAACATTCCACCCTAAAACAACAGAATACTCATTCTTCTCAAGTGCACATGGAACTTTCTCCAGAATAGGCCACATACTGGGTCACAAATCAGGGCTCAACTGATACCAAAAGACTGAGATTATTCCCTGAATATTCTCAGACCACAATGCTTTGAAACTGGAACTCAACCACAAGAAAAAGTTTGGAAGGAATTCAAACCCTTGGAAGCTAAAGACCATCCTGCTTAAGAATGTTTGGATCAACTAGGAAATCAAAGAAGAACTTAGCAATTCATGGAAACCAATGAGAAAGAAGACACATCTGTCCAAAACCTATGGGATACACCAAAGGTGGTCCTAAGGGGGAAATACATAGCCATCCAAGCCTCACTTAAAAAAACGGAAAAATTCAGAATACACCAACTCTCTTTATACCTTAAAGAACTGGAAAATCAACAACAAATTAAACCAACCCCACACACAAGAGGGAAATAATCAAGATTAGAGCAGAGATGAATGAGTTAGAAACTAGAGATACTATAAAACACATCAACAAAACTAGAAGCTGTTTTTTTTAAAGAATCAGTAAGATCAATGAACCACTGGCCCAACTAATGCAAAAGAAAAGAGAGAGGACCCAAATTAATAAAATTATGAATGAAAGGGGAGAGATCATGACTAACACTAAGGAAATAGAAAGAATCATCAGAAGTTGTTATCAGCAGTTATAAGCCAATAAGTTAAGCAACCTAGAAGAAATGGATGCATTCCTGGAAACCTATAAACTTCCAAGATGGAAACAGGAAAAAAATCGACAACTGGAATAGACCAATATCTAGTAACGAGATTGAAGCAATGATCAAAAACCTCCCAAAAAACAAGAGCCCAGGACCTCATGGTTTCTTCCTCTTGTCCATGGTTGCTGTCTTACTGGTTCTTGAGAGCTGTAATAATCCATTTTTCAGTGACTTGTCTCAACTTGTCTTAACTACCTTTGTAGATACTTTATTCCTTGATGTTTATAGTCACTGAAGACTATTCACCTTTCATTTGGATGGTGAGCTTATGCTTTGGTGTTTGGACAGAGATTTTCTTGAATGCCAGGAAAATAAGAAAGAGAGAGAGAACAAAACCTTCTGAGTCTTCAAACTGTCTCTGTGGTAGGTGCTCCTTCAACTTTCAATCAGCTTGCACTGTGTCAAGGCTTGGGGTGAGAGAGCGTAAGAGGCTCTTCCTTGGATATTTTCTGAGCAGCATTGTTTTTCCTCTGCATAAGCATGTGGCTTTCTAAATTCCTTGGTATATAGAAGGGTTTTAAATCCCCTAATTTCTCTGAGAATCTCTTCCATGCTTTCCTTCTCCAGCTTTAGGTTGGGCTGTTGCACTTTTCACAGAAAATCTTTGGCCCCAGGTGGTTGCACATTGCTCCCTCATGTTCTCATGCTTCCAGCAACACCCACCATGTTTCCAGCCTGGAGGAGTTCCAAGCTAATGAAAAAGAAACAAGAGCCCTGTTTCAGAACTCCAGGCCTCTTGGATGGATCATAGCACACATATCCATAGTTTGTGAACAGGGTCTGCATTGTTCCTTCTAGAATCTGAGGTCAGCGTCCCTCACCAGATTTGTGGGCTGCCCACCTTTAGCTGGGGAGAGAAAGGGCAGGGGCTTATGGAAACACCACAAAACTGTCCTACCATTTTGAAGTTGTCTTTTCCTTAACTCAGCATTAATTAGCGTGGTTCCTAAAAACTTTGTTTTCCAGAGTTCTGACATAGTTGTTTCTGATAGTTTGGTTGTTTTTCAGTGTTTTTGTGTTGGTTTACAGGAAACAGGAGCTGCCCTCTCTGTAATTTTTCTTATGTCACTCTGGCACTTTTGTTTTTTTGAAAAGCAAAATTTTAGGCCCAAATAAATTATTTTTGGTTGGTAATAAATAAATAAATAAATAAATAAATAAATAAATCTGTGAAGTAGTCTATTTCCAGAGATATTGAAAATGAAATAACTACATTTTCCACATTCCACCCTGTAACCTCAGAATTTTACAATATTGACATACTTTAAAAATTCAAACTCTGTTTCTATTACCCTCATGTATTGCTGTCCTTAAAAAATGAGTCATTTATCGAAGTTATCTTGTTATAAAAATTGAGTCAAAGCAAGAAATTGTAACAAATTTACATGTTCAAGTATGAACATGTAACGTATGAACATATGAAAGCATGTGAACATGAAACATGTGAACATATGAAAGCTTTTTCTACCCAAGGTCAACCCTAGGCCCAAGAACCAAAAACCCCCCACCTCCACATCTGCCCTCAGGAAAATGTCTTTACTGTAATATATACAGAGTATTACATGAGTTATACTCAGCACTTAGTTTTGAGATAGAATTTGATGCCCATATTAATACACTGAGAACAAAATGGCTTTGGAATTACCAACATTACCATTATGGGCCCAAGGTCCTGGTCTAATAACAGATATTGCAGAATATTTGATTTTGTTGTAGCTGCTGTTCTCCCTTTCTGAGATTAGACAGAGACCCTTTAAGGAGTGAGAGGACAAGGAGACCTAGACAGGTAACGTGGAAATCAGAACCACACCCTGCCCTCTCCCTCTCTGTCCCAGGCAGGGGTGCAGGACCACCTCAGACAGGCGTCAGGACCTGAGAGTGGGGAAGACCTTCCCCCACTTCCCAAACCCAGATGCAAGTGCTGGTGCTGTGCTGGGCCTATCCTATCCTGTGAGATGATCAACTGGCCCAAATGGCATACAAATGTTTCCTTTTATCTTCACAAGACAACAACTTATATTTTGTTGACCTCCAAGAACGATATAGATGTTAGCTGAGAAAGAACAAGAGAGAGAGAGTGAAGCTCTCTGAAAGTACGGATGTAACAGGAGGGACCTAGATCATAGAGAATGAGGACCAGATCGGACTCCGTGGATATCTTGGACAGATGCCACCACAGACAGACACACCTGACACCACAGCAACTTAGATGCTGCCTCAGCTACCATGAATGAGAAAGAAGGGACAATCACTAGCTTGGTTTAAATGTCACTAAACAAAATCTAGGGCACATACACCAAAATTACAGTCTGGCATCAGGCAGAAGAGGCACATCATTAAGGTGACAGAAAAAAAAAAAAAAAACACCTTCTTTTGCACACCTGGATACACGCTTTGTAAAATTAAAATATTTCTGGACTGGAAGAAATCTTAAAAGTTGTATACTCCAACCTTGTCAGTTAGCCAAAAAAGGAGCAATAGTCTGGCGAGGTAAGGAGACTTGCACAAACTTCTCCTTGTGTTAGTGGCACAGGCAGACTCAGGACCCAGGGTCCTGTCTTGGACTTTAGACTTCTTTGCTCTGAATCACACTAAAAGCTACATTTGTCTGACTGCAATACAATCATCATTTCAAAATAGAGGCAGCTCCATGTGAACTGTGAAGATACTCACATAGGCTTGACAGGTAGGCAAGTTTGGCATGGCACCTTACTATTCTTGTTTTCAGTGACTGTTAAAAAATACACTCTCTAGGTTTTAGAAGTAATTTCTGTTTCTGGGCTTGCTAGAGGCAAGGAAAAGGACACCATTATCATCAAAACACAGAACAATAGTTAAAGCCACTTTTGAATATTTTATTACCAACCTGTCTACTATATATCTTTAAATTAGGTGGGAAATTAATCTAGAGTAAATCTGACTTAAATCTAAAATGGCAAACAGAGTTCGCAAAAATGCAAATTGCAACTAGAAAGAAATTATATCAGCTATTTTTCCAGACACTTTAAAAGATGTTTTGGGTTTTTTTTAATACAAATGCTTTGATATATGCTATTTTAAAATTTTATTGTTAGACTAATTGTTCTAGGTAAGGGTGAATAAAACCCTTTTGTGTCCTTCTGATTATTTGTTAGAATTGTGTTTCCTTTGTCACCAAAGCGGAAGTATAAGCATGTGCAAAATCTTACAAATTTTGTTCATTTTTTTGTATTTTATGTCATACTAATTTTTTTTTTTTTATATATATTTTTTTTTAATTTTTTATTTTTATAAACATATATTTTTATCCCCAGGGGTACAG
>NC_081560.1:125017463-125031168 GCF_022355385.1 Mustela nigripes
TTTGTGTGTGGTGTAAGGAAATGGTCCAATTTCATTTTTCTGCATGTGGCTGTCCTACTAATTTTGATAACTTTCCTAATCTAATAACTTTCATTTCCTAACATCAAATCTGACATTTTTCCTATTTTTAAGCTTCACATGTCTCACATGTGACTCATTTTAAGCCATTCTTTCCTAAAATTAATAAATGGATATTTTGTCTTCTGTAGCCATAATCACTTAATTTAATTATCTTTGGGGTTATTTCTAGATGTCACTTATTTATTCTGCTAATCACAGGAACCATAAATAACAGTGAACAAAAATTAGCATATGCAAATAGTTTTTATACCCCTCAGTACATCTGATAGTCACAACAATCTAGTGAGGTAGAAATCATTAAAAAAAATAAAGATAATAGTAGTAATGATAGAGTGCTATTTAATAGGCAAGTTTCTTTATCATTCTCAATGAAAGATGAATTTGTTTAAAAAGCTCAGGGAGTTGAAATTGCCAAGGTCAAATAGCTGATATTCCATATATATTTCAACTCAAGTGTTAACAGAGAATATTTTAGAATGAAGCCATCTTCAATATAAACCTAAGAAAAATGTTTAATGAATGTAAAGTGCTAACATGAAAAAAAAAAAAAAAAAACAAGGTGACATTATTCAGTCATGAATAAATAGAAAAAAACAGGTTTTGCCCAATTGCCCAGATGTGTTCCCTCTTCTCTGACTCCTTCTGAGAGGCCTCCACAGGCCCAGGAGGGAAATTAGATGCACTGTGCCATCCGTATGTTCTCCTAAGAGCAATGTGGTGAGATGAGATGCTCATGAGAAAAATGAAGTCAATAATATCAGGAGTTAAGTCTGTCCTGGGTGTGGTGTTCCGTAACAGACAGATACATGCTCGTATAGGCAGCTGCTGGAGCCCAGCAGTTAGACTTGAGCATATTTAACTTTTGCACATCTGTACTTTGAAAGAACAGTGTATTAGGATTCTGCTCTTGGGTGAAGTGCAGCAGGGTGCGAAATGCAAATGCACAACACAAATAAATCCTATTTTAAAAGCACTGGATTGCTCTACGTGGAACAAAGATCCAATGCACTGCTTCTGAGAAAAGAAAGAGTCCTTCCAGGCACTTCTCACTTTCTGTCCTTTATCTTTTTCATAAGATTTATCATTGCCCATGTTACACAGGGCGGCCACTTACATGAAACTCTTGCAGCAAAATATCTTTGAGAATTCAGATGTTTCCTGCACTTAGAAAAGCAATACAGTGGATATATTCTATTCCCATTATGCTCCTCTCAGGACCTGGGGCAGAAACCCCCAGAGCAAGCATAGTAGTATTTCTGTAACAAAGATATGAATATTCCCTGTGATTGTGATGAACAAAAATCATGAAGAGTCTTTTGTTAATTCAGACCAGGAGAGGGCAGGTGAGTTATGACAAAACTTTTGGTTTTCAGAAGTTTTTTTATTTCAGAATTGTGTCATAGAGAGCATGGAGATTTATGATATTTTTATCATTGTCAGTAATTGTCTATCTTCCCCACTAAAATGAATGTCCTGTCAGGGCAGGGACCCTTCAAATGTGGCAGTACATAACTCCTTAGGAGTTCTCATAAAGTGAATGAATGATGCTTTGCAAAAGGGATGCCCGAGAAACAAAACAAAACAAAACAAAACAAAACAAAATCGAGCTGCTTTGTCAACCACAAAACAAATCTGAGTGCTCTTTTATGTCTTCATCAGTCTGGAGTGACGAGTAATAAGACTTTTCTGCTCAGCACATTTGGGTGTCTCAAAAAGTTACAATCCTCATATATATTGAGACCAGAACAGCCGTAAATGTTTACTGTAGATGGAGTCTGGAGAATCATGATAACATAACGTTTCTAACATTTCCTACTTGAAAAGGGGGAAGTAATTTTGCTCATGAAGATGATCTCTGTAAGAGCTCATCATTGAAAAGAGCCACTTCTTCCTGGGGAATGACAGTTTATAAACAACATACTATGAACTGTTTGTATAGTAAAAATGCAAGGAACAGGGGTCATCCCAATACACAAAATAGATACTAACAGCTTTAGCAAGAGAAAATAGGAAGAATATAAGATTTACATTGTATCCATTTAAAAGACATTTTTCTTCATACAAAGTATCTCAGCTGTTCATGCTACAACATTCTGTGTTAAATTAGATCCTGAGAGGTCACATAGGATTTATATCTAAATCATGTGGGGGTGGAAAGTACAAAAGCTATCTAGGAGTCAATTTTTAAAGTAAACATAAATGAGTACAATTTAGAAAAATGCACCAATCAACTAGTCTTCGTTTTGTTTTACGGGAGTGGATAAAATCTGTTGCCAAGATACGCAAATGAAGATAATGCCCTTGACCTTGTCCCTGAGCTCACAGGATGTGTTCTTCTTTTCTTAAGCAGCAAAAACAGTACAAGAATGTCAATTAGAGAAGCATGAAAGCACATTCTTCTGGTAATAAGAACTGAGACATAAAAAGCACCAGTTCCAGATGGTAAAGAACTGTGGGGCTTGATAGAAGCTTCACTGCTGCTCAGGGTGTAGGTGAGTGGGAGCCCCCAGGGAGGAAGTTTCCTGATGAAGGAAAAGCATGTGCAAATCCACCCCAGGAGAACCATGCATGAGAGAGACAATGGCCGAAGCCAAAATCGCATTCAGCTTTGGTTTCTAGTGTGGCCAGTGGAAAGGACATGACCAGGGATTAAGCATTTATGTCTCCCAGTTCCTTCCCAGGGACTGTCATAGTACTTAACAGGCTTGCTGGAGAAGTAGCTTGTAAATTGTATATTCTGTTTGCCAACATAGCCTTCTTCTGACCACACTGATTTGGGAGAGAATGGGTAGAGAAAAAAATGCAGAATAGCTTTGAAACTTGATTTAAATGGCATCATCCCTACGTAAAATATATCTGACCTTGTCCATATTTACAAATATCATCTGGTGTTGATTAGTATTTCCTCAGTGCTTTACACTGTTCTGTACATCATAAAACCCAAGCAGAAAGCACATGATGGGAAAGTAGTAAGGCAGTGTAACCTTCAAGAATGTGGCCTTTACACTCTGGAAAACAGCATGGAGTTTTCTCAAAAAGTTGAAAATAGAGTTACCCTATGACCCAGCAACCACACTACTGGATATTTACCCTAAAGATACAAATGCAGTGATACAAAGGGGCATGTGCACCCGAATGTTTAGCAGCAATGTCCACAATAGCCAAACCATGGAAAGAACCTGGATGGCCATCAACAGATGAATGGATAAAGAAGATGTGGTGTTGGTGATTCACAACCTGTACCCCTGGGGATAAAAATATATGTTTATAAAAAATATATGTTTATAAAAAAAAAAGAAGATGTGGTGTATATATATGCAATGAAATACTATGCAGCCATCAAAAGAAATGAAATCTTGCCATTTGCAACGATGTGGATGGAACCAGAGGGTATTCTGCTGAGTGAAATAATTCAGTCAAAGAAAGAAACTTATGATCTCTGATATGAGGAGCTTGAGAGGCAGGGTTGGGGGGGTTAAGGGGTAGGGAAGGAAAAAATGAAACAAGATGGGATCAGGAGGGAGACAAACCATAAGAGACTTTTAATCTCACAAACAAATTGAGTGTTGCTGGTGGGGGGTGAGGGGGTAGGGAAAGGGTGGTTGGGTTATGGACACTGAGGAGGATATGTGCTATGGTGAGTGCTGTGAAGTGTGTAAACCTGATGATTCACAGACCTGTACCCCTGAAATAAATAATATATTATATGTTAGTAAAAAGAATTAAAAAGAAAAAAAGAATGTGGCCTTTGAAATTTGACCAGTATGAGTCCCAGAACAGCACTCGGTGAGTTAGTAATCATAAGCAAATGACTTTATTTGTCAACGTCTTAACATATCTTAGATGGCATTACAGATAAAGTCAGCAAAACACTCAGGACAGAGTTTGAGTTTAGCATGTGTCAGCTGTTGGTATTACCACGACTCATTGGCTTTACTGCTGAGTATTGTTCAAGAAATGGTTTGTGATAATTTATAGATATTTTAAATTTCATAAGCAATGTTAAAATATGGCTAATAGAATTGTCATTAGCTTGTCATTTTAATAATTATTATAGTCTTACATAACCTTCTGCATCATAACAAAACTTATTTTTAAGTGTCACAGTTGTTATCCTCCTATGCAAGGATGAGTTCACCTCCTGTGCTCCTCGCCTTGGAGCGTGCCACATAAGGTTGCCTACGTGCAAAGCAGCATTCACAAGACAGCTTTTGCAGATGAGCACACCCGCCTCAGTGACATCAGTGCCCATGACAGACCTTGGGGATTGTGTTTAGTTTACAGGAAATGGGTAGCTTGAAGAAATGAGAGGTAATGAAGGTTGCTACAAAGACTCATCTCATATTGCACCCACTGAAATCACTTAAATGTCAAGTCTGGATGTTTCTCTGTTAGTAAACAATTCATTTTTCTGAGTAATTTGGTTATTGGCTTCAATTTAACCTTTTTACTAGGAAAGCATAGAGCTTTCAGGACTTGACAATAATGGCAACTTCAACACAGATTTCTCAGAATCCTAATTTGACACCATAATATGTAGGACATGTCTTGCCCAGTGGGAAGGAAACATCTTTCGGATAGATGACAGTTTCAGCTGCCAGGAACAAAGTATGTCTCACCCTATCAGCAGCCCTGCATGCGTCTTCCGCTCCAGGGTACTCTGAAGAGAATATATATGTCATGCATCCCATATTTTGTGGGAAAATCCCAACCACACACACCAGATAGACAGAAATGAGATTTTCATTATAAGATAGCAAAATCACATTATTTTCTAATCCTTAATATTAACCCACAAGGCTGCTTCAAGAAGTATGCAAGAATTTCTGCTTATAGTTGTGAAGAGAAGTAGGATTTATGTGTATGAAATTCTCAATTTCTATAACTGTTAATTATTGTTAAATAGACTGAGAATAAACCAAAGTTATTATTTGTAGACTTTCCTCAATCTGAACCCAACACAGTCACTTTCTTCTTACTTTCTTACTTTTTAACTTACTTTCTACTTTGCACTTACTACTGCAAACTGTTGCAAGATTTCCCCTTAGTGAACCTTAACTCTATTGGCAACATTTGTAAGAAAACAAAAACTAAAACTAGTAACTAGTGGCAGGCATTAATACATTTTCTTCTTGGATTTATACCACTGATCCCTTTCCAAAGAAGGCTCTGAGATATTTAGCCTTTAAACAATTACTTGCAATTGATAGAACAGCTTCATCTAATTTTTTTTCTTAGACCATCACAACAGCCCTATGAATGTATTTGTTATTATTGTGAGAAATTTATGATTGAAAAAACTGTCTTGAAGTGGTCAGGTGACTGGTCCAAGACCATATGGCCTTCAAATTCCACAGGCAGAGCTCCAGTCAGGATTGGCTTAACCCAGATGCCCTACTGAATGCTTCCAACTCCACCATACTCCTTCATACAGGCAGTGTTGGAGATTTGTAAAAGAAATAGAATACATTTATCTTATGGAATTAAGCTTGAGTCCATATCCAGCACTCAGAATTAACAAGAATTTAAGAGCATGCTAAGTTACCCTTACAAGGCTTAGACCTTACTTTGTTCCAAGTTACAAAGTCATCACGGGGCAGCTAGAACCAAACTCTTCCAACACAGCAGCAAACCCTGCTTTTGAATCATTCAGAAGCCTTTATGATCCTGGCTATCCATGGACTATGGTGATTATGATCTTCAAGAAGACCTAATAGATGTCTACAATTTCAAGTTCTTCATCTGGTACATTTGGATATCCTGGAAATTTCCAGCTTCGTCAGCTATGACAGTAGAATTACTCATGACTTTAAAAGCCCCCCAAATAGTCAGAAAGCCCAATTCTGGGGAAATATTGTGTATTGTCTTAAAGATAGCAACTGAGACTGGGGTTACACTGACTGACTACACTCAGTAGCAAGAAACTTAATGGTCTTGTTGATCCCGAATGGATCATCCCAGAGAAGCCATGGGTAACTTGTGTTTTTGATTTACCATGATCCAGGGTTCAGAAGTTCCCCTGCAATACAGAGTTTACACTTGTTATCAAAATATAGATCACCTGGATTTAGCTTTGACACACCATATTTACTTAGATAATGAGACATAATTTAAAACAAAAGAACTGTAAAGCAGTTTCTGGAGGATAAATTATAAGTGGAAATAAATCAATTAGGGGAAATCTAACGAGATAAAATTTCATCCCAGAAGATATCTTGTAATTGAAACCTGAGTCATGTTACCAGATCTAAATCTTTCCATTGTTAAGGAGTCTTCAAATATGGCCTCTAATCTAAAAGCTTTCCTCTAAAAAAATCTATGTGGTTCCAAGATTCATTGTTGGTGTATTATACCAAGTGTTCCATGGAACACTACATCAAAACTAATGATGTATTGTATGGTGACTAACATAACACAATAAATATTAAAATTAAATATATAAATTAAACTAAAAAAAAATCTAAATGGGTCTACATGTCAGACAGATCTAGATTCAAAATCTTCTACTTTCCCAGTTTTGGGAAGTTACCTAACATCACAGGATCTCAATTTCTCATCTGAAGATGAGAATAACAGTTTGTGGTTTCCAATATTATTCTATTTATCATGCCTAGCATGTGGAAGTTAAGCTGTGATTTCGAGTATAAAAATGTCATAGCATTCTGATGCCTTGATATGTGGTGTCCTCACACCACTAAAGCTAAGCTCTCCATTTTCTTTTCTTTTTTTTATTTTTTGTAATTTTATAAAACAAGAGTTTCTACAGTCTGTCGGCAGTTGACTCATCCCCCTAACAATTGGCCAGCTCAGAGAAAATGTGATGTTCATGAATAAGGTTTTGGAGACATCTCTTTATGTTTTATTTTATTTTATTATTTTATTATATTTATTATTTCTCTCCTTATCTTTCAAAGTCTGTTGTAACCTGTGGACTAATCCCTATATGCCCTCACCTTATGTGCCATGGCAGAGCTGTAAAGACCAGAAGGGATGGGTAATACAGACATGTCGCCACCGCTGAGCACAGAGCATCTTTATATGACAAGTGGTATGTCTATACACAGATGGTTAAATTGTAAGGACCCTCCAGGTTCCACACATTTCACAATAATCTTTAAAATAACTGCTGCTACTTGCATAGAACCCTGAGGAAATTACAAAGTTGTCCATTTGTTCTCTAGCTTTTGAAATTCCATCACCCATTTCCCTAAGGTAACAGACAGTAATGTCTTAAATCTCCAAACACAGGAAGTCACATTTGCATTATATATTATGTTAAT
The DNA here is from genome assembly GCF_022355385.1 of Mustela nigripes. Lineage (NCBI taxonomy): Eukaryota > Metazoa > Chordata > Mammalia > Carnivora > Mustelidae > Mustela > Mustela nigripes. The sequence goes on from NC_081560.1 coordinate 125,024,825, forward strand.
ATTTTCCTCACTTCTTGGATTTTTTTTTTAGAAAGTAAATGTAGACTTTTAGCTCATATTAATGGATGTTTGTGATTAATTATTCTCTACCTCATTAGGATTTTTTTATTGACAAAATGAATGTCAGTGTTGAAGGAGGTCTAGTAAGGTAGAGAATTTTTACATCTGTTTCCCACAAACTGTCTTCCTTATAACTTGCTGTAAAAAGAGAACTACTATTTTCCTAATATTTTGAAGTAGCATATTTTTTTTTCAAAACTAAATTTTGGCTTAGTGTGTAGTTTTCAAGTTTATCACTCAAAGACATGATACAGGTTTAAAAAAAAAATAGAATGCATAGAACAGCTATTTAATGTCCAGTTCTGTAGGTCTACAGTGCTTGGCATATAGAAGGTATCTAATTGTTATTTTTTATCACAAATTTATCATTTGGGAAAGAAAGACCTTTCCTTTTCTTACCAGTGCTCCTAAGCAGCATGGACAGCAGGGTATTACTTACACTTAAGCTTTATCCCTGAAATATCTAACAAAATAAAGGGGTTTATTTGATTTTAAAAAATTTCAAACTACTAATGCTATTTTTTCAAAATAATTAAAAATATTTGTTTCTATCATTAATTAACTTACCCCTGCACTAGAATTTGTATTTGTCTGTTTTCTCCAAGCTGTTTCCTCCATGCCAATCCATGTCCACAGCTAAGAAGGAATGTTGGAAGGCACTTACCAGCAAAAAATGGTAAAGGCTGAACAGGCTTCTCTGAGAAGGACTGGAACACAAATGAGCCATGTAGCCATTATTGAAGGAGATGTCCTTCAATAAATCAGAAATGAGATAGTTGCCAAGATATGCAGGACAAAAACACTTATTCTCAGTTTTTCTAATGTATCATATATATATTTTCTAATATATCTAATATATTAGAATATATATCTCTATAGGTATATATAGATATGTATTTTTTCTATATATCTAATGTATCATATATATTTTATATATATAAAATATATAATATATGATATGTCATATATATAAATAAATTTGGGGCGATAGGAGATTCAAATGCTTGTTTCAATTCTATAGTTCAGACTGTGTTACTGGAGAGTATGAAGAGCTATCAGGCAAATATTTTGTTAGAGATGAGATAATCAAATAATGCTTATTTTCTAAAAGAATTGTTTCCTCCCAAACAGGGTTTACTCTTAAATATACTAGACGGGAGGCTCATTCAGTGAAATATCTGACTCTTGATTTTGGCTCAGGTCATGAGTCATCTCAGTGTCATGAGATGGATCCACACATCAGACTCTGTGCTCAGCTTGGAGTCGGCTTGAGATTCTCTCTCTCCCTCTCTCTCTCTCTCTGCCCCTCCCCCTGCTTATGCGTTCTCTCTCTCTCAATAAATAGATAAATAAAATCTTAAAGTATACTGGATAGTAATCCAAAATACAATTCCACATTAACTCTTAATATGCACATAGTACCAAATTCTGGTGCTAGTATCTCTCCCTTTCAAACCATCAGAACATTATCCCATGAGTGCAAGAATAGTTTGCACTTAAATTTTATTGAAGTTAGTTTGATTTTGATATTGGAAAGGAAAGGACTAATGATAAGAAACTGAGGAGCCTATAAAACTAGCCAAATTAGATAAGCCAGAGATACATCTCACAGGAAAACAAACAAACAAAAATCTTCATGTATTTGAATCATGAGAGCTGAAGGGATCATTCATGAACATTTATCATTGATATTATTTAGTGGCAAGGCACTTATCTCTCCACCACTTCATTAGAAGGAATACATGTAGAGCGGAGAGGAAAAGCGGAATGCCCTGTTCTCCTGTTTTGGCACACTTTATCCAGAAGACTCTGGAATATACTACTCAAAATGAATCATCCTTTAATGACTAAATTAATTATAGGAAAAGTAACAGAATAACCAGATTTTTTTTTTATTCCAAATACATTGCCAAAATGCCTGCAACTCAATAGATTTTGTCTTGTTGTTTATAGAATGATTGTATGACAGTCAATGAAGGAATTGCCCAAGAATCACAAATACACAAATATGGGTCAGTTAAAAGACTAAGGAAGAGCTATTCAAGAAATCGTATTTGGCAAGTAAGCATCCAAGTTAAGAGATAAAAATATGATAATAGCAGTGCTATATACATATTTACTCATTGATCCCCCCTGATTACCCCATGAACTCATATTCTCATCTGATCTCAGAGATGAAAACACTGAGCTATCACCATATTCTGGATTTGCCCAACCTCACGAAGAATGACAACTGCAGTCACTATGGTGTAACAAATCACGATAGCAACAAAAGCAAGAGCATATAACAAAGACCCAAATTCAGAGATCAAGCCAAACCTTTAATGACATTTGAAATGACTAATAAAAACGCCAAGGAACACCTGGATCGATTAAACATCTGACTCTTAATTTCAGTTGTGATCTCAGGGTCATGAGATCAAGCCCCACCTCCAGCTCTGTGCTCAAAGCAGAGTCTGCTTAAAACTTTGCTCCTCTCAATCCATTGTCTATATATACCACATCTTCTTGATCCATTCATCTGTTGATGGACATCTAGGTTCTTTCCATAGTTTGGCTATTGTGGACATTGGTACCCCTGGGGATAAAAATATATGCTTATAAAAAACAAAAAATTGAAAACTTTGCTCCTCTCCACTGTATGTACTCATGCTCACAACCTCCCCCACCCTTTAGAATAAATAAATAAAATCTTTTAAAAATGCTAAATGTCCTCTATTTATATGGAATTGACCTCAGCTCTTCCAGACTGGGCAATGAAATAAATATCAATAGATTTGAAATCTATGGTTAAGTATATTGTTTTAGCAATTTCTTGACTTTGGTTGAAACAGAAACAACTTCTCTCCTAAGAAATATTCAAAACGAAGTGGCTGTACCAACTTGCATTCCCACCAACAGTGTAAGAGGGTTCCCCTTTCTCCACAGCCTCTCCAACATTTGTTGTTTCTTGCCTTCTCCATTTTTGCCATTCTAACTGGTGTAAGGTGGTATCTCAATGTGGTTTTGATTTTAATTAATGATGATGAACATTCTTTTTCATATGTCTGTTGGTCATTTGTAGGTCTTCTTTTGAGAAGTGTCTATTCATGTCTTCTGCCCATTTTTTTACAGAATTCTTTGTTTTTTGGGTGTTGAGTTTGAGGAGTTCTTTATAGATCGTGGATATCATCCCTTTATCTGCAGTGTTATTTGCAAATATCTTCTCCCATTCCATGGGTTGCCTCTTTGCTTTGTTGACTGTTTGCTGTGTGGAAAGTTTATCCTGATGAAATCCCAAAAGTGTGGCTGCTCTTTAAAAAATTAAAAATAGAGCTACCTTATGACCTAGAAGTTCCACTACTGGGTATTTACTACAAAGATACATATGTAGTGAAAAGAAGGGGCATATGCACCCCAGTGTTCATAGCAGCAATGTCCACAGAGCCAAACTGTGGAAAGAGTTCATCCTTCAACAGATGAATGGATAAAGAAGATGTGGTCCATATACTCAATGGAATATTACTCAGCCAACAGAAAGGATGAATACCCAACTTTTGCATCAACATGGATGGGACTGAAGGATATTATGATGAGTGAAATAAGTCAAGCAGAGAAAGTCAATATGGTTTCACTTATTTGTGGAATATAAGGAATAACATGGAGGACAATAAGAGAAGGGAGGGAAAATGAAGTCGGGGGGGGACTGGAGGGAAAGACGAACCATGAGAGACTGTGGATTCCAAGAAACAAACTGAGGGTTTTAGAGGGAAGAGGGGTGTGGGATGAGTGAGTCTGGTGATGGGTATTAAGGAGGGCACATATTGCACAGAGCAGTGGGTGCTATACACAATAAATCATGGAATGCTACATCAAAAACTAATGATATACTGTATGGTGACTAAAATAACATAATAAAAAAATAAAGTAATAGAAGCAGAAAAAAAAGAAATATTGGAAACATCCAAATAAAGTAATGAGGTACAGTGGAATCTCTCTAAAACATATTAGAGCACAATTTGTGACAAAATGTAGTACTTACTTCTGAATGTAGTAATTATTGATATAATTACTGATAAGAAGTACTATATTATATTTGTGTTTTACTTTATTCAGTTACCGTGTCTTTTATTTTATTTAATTACCATGCTTAGAAGTGCCATGTTATACTCACAGGGGCAGTATCCTGGTTAAGATTAAAATTAGATTGTCTGGACTCTACTACTTTCCAGCTGTATGTTCCTAAAAAAAAAAGTCCTTTATTTCTCTTTACCTCAGTTTCTTCATGTATAAATGAAGAAAATAGTAGTAATTATTCCATAGAATTGTTGAGAGAATTATATAAGTTACCACATGAAGGGTACTTAGAAAAGGATGCAACATATATTAAGGGCTCAGTAAGTTTTTGTAATTATCATGATTATTACCTAATCTAAATATAAGAAAGCTATGTTATGATGGAGTTCTATTCTGTTTCCAAAACATCAATGGACTCACTAGAATTAAATAACATAGGCTATTTAAAAAAATAGAAGTTTGGGGCATGCATAACAATGTACCTAAACTGGAAGCATAAATCTTCTGCATCTTTGTTTCTCCTGATTTTGCTGTGCAGAAGGAAAGGAGGAGGGAGAAGCCACTTGGAAGTTGTATCAGTGAGAAATCTCTAAGGTTTAGAGCATTGTCTATATGATGCTCGTCCCTTATTCTCTTTATTTCCTTGTTTTCTTTCTGAAATGGACCATCTGAGCCTTCTTTTCAATTATATTAGGAATAATAGAGGGTATATATTAACCAATTTGTGAACTCTATCATGCTTTATTTGGGTCACATCCTGAATAATATTTGACCTCATCTCAGGCAGATATGGCTGATATTTTGCTGGGGAGACTAATAAATAAACACATAGTTCACTGACCACCTTTTGCCATGTCCTTCTTTGTCCCTGTCCCTAAGCTACTACTTAGATTTGTTGTTAGCACACAGCCAAAGTAACATGGAGTAATCATCTTGTCATTTAGGAAGCAAGTACAACTTTCTTTGGATGACATCTTTGGTTTCTATATGCAATGCATAAAGTTCTAGAAGACAGAAGTCCTGCTGATTAATATAAAGAAATGAGGATGGTTTGCTTCTCAAGGGTACTAGGTAAAGTCATTAAAAATGAAGACCACTCAAAACGCAGCCCATTAGTGGTAAAAAGTAAGATGCAAATAACTGAATGGCGGAGGAATCAAGCTCATTTTTATTAATATTCTTACCTTTTCCTACCAAATATTTTTATTAAGCTACCAACAAGAAATCAACTTACTCCTTGACATTTACTGCCTTTAATTTCACCAGGAAGGAGGGAGAGAAACACACACACACACACACACACACACACACACACACACACACGGCTGTGCATTTACAGAGAAAGGGCCAAAAGAAGAGTAGTCAAAGGGATTCGTAGATGCTCTTCAGAGCCTGGACAATGTTGTCCCACTGAGGAGATGACATCAGGAAAATGTAAATGCCAAAACGTCGCTAAACTCATCAGTGGATGAAATACGGTTGATTATATAAACTTGAGAACTAAATATACTTAAAACTATGATTCTATTGATGTCAAAAACCATAAGTTTAAGAAACAGATTCTTGAAGAAAATGACTGAAATGAAGTTAGATGAAAATGCATTTATGAGGATTTTTAAAAAACACATCAGGTCAAGTAAAAGTAAATGCATGAGATGGAATAAACTTTTACTCACAAGGAAGGAACTAATTGCCCTCATAGCTTTTCCTGAATATGAGTTTTATGTTTCTTTTTGGCCAATTTTTAGCTCGTGAAGTCAATTTTATGCTTAGAAATTATTTAGCAAGGTATATCCTTGAGATTTTCAAATTCACTTTCCTTTTACTGAAACAGGCTATGTTCATAAATCACTGATCCTTTGCCACTTTACTTTCACATTTTGGCTCCAGTAAATGTCTTTAGGTGTCCTCACTAATGTCTTCATCAGTTTTCAATTCTGTATAAATGCAGAAGGAAAGATATTTATCTCAACCAAATGTCAAAACTATATTTTGCATTAGCACACCTTGCATTCCCGACTTCCGGTTACAAATCTACTTCTCTTCCTTTTTAAATAGTGTATTTGTGCTTAGGTGAAGTATTAGCAGAAATGCAAGACTCTGAATAGAAGAGTTTCTTCATATTTTTATGCATCTATAACTATAGGAGGGTTTACAAGTAGACAGACTGTAATGTCTTTAGTACCCCTGGGGATAAAATATATGTTTATAAAAAATAAAAAATTTAA
>NC_081560.1:125031268-125055439 GCF_022355385.1 Mustela nigripes
AAAAAAAAAAATTAAAAAAAAAAAAAAAAAAAAAAAAAAAAAAAAAGCAATCCTTGAACTCATTTGGGGAGTGCATATACTAAAAATTGAAATGATACAGAGATTAGCAGGGCCCCTGCACAAGGATGACACTTAAAAAGCAATAGCTTACTTCAGACTTTTAAGCATAATTATTTTCCACCCCTGAAGATTCTTTTTATTAATAAAGCAGTACTGCTGATTTAAATAATTAACATACAATAAATTGCACTTATATATTGTGTATAAAGTGATGACTTTTAACATGTATGAACACCATGAAACCATGACTACACTCACATAACAAACATCCAGTGTCGCCCCAAATTTATTCATGCTCCTAGTACACCCCATCCCACCGCTGCTTGTCCTCATTATCCCCAAGCAACAGCTGGTCGGTTCTCAGTTCCTAAATATTAGTTTGAGTATCCCAAAAGTTTACAAAAATTTAAATGTGAATAATGTGCTTTTTTAAAAAAAAAAGCACAAGCAGAGGGAGGCTTTCCTCTCTTCACACAAGTGTTTTCAGATCCTTGCATATTGTAGCATATATCATTATTTTTGGTTGCTAAATAGTATTCACATATATGCTGTCCCACAGTTGGCCATCCACTCACCACTTGGTGTGTAAACATTTGGGTTGTTTTGTTTTCTGATTACTAAAAACAAAGCAGTGATAACATTATGTACAAGTCTTTGTATAAAAATATGCTTACACAAGTGGAACAGTTGGATCATATGGTAAGTATGCATTTTTGGTGTTTTTTTGGTATTCTTTAGTGTTTTATTTTTTGTTTTATTTTTCTTTTTTAACTTTTTATTATTTTTTTAATTTATTTTTTATTTTCAGCATAACAGTATTCATTATTTTTGCACAACACCCAGTGCTCCATGCAATCCGTGCCCTCTATAATACCCACTACCTGGTACCCCGACCTCCCACCGCCCCCCGCCCCTTCAAAACCCTCAGATTGTTTTTCAGAGTTCATAGTCTCTCATGGTTCACCTCCCCTTCCAATTTCCCCCAACTCCCTTCTCCTCTCTAACTCCGCATTTCGTTTTTTAAAAAACTGCCAGTTTCCCAAAGTGATGGCACTCTAGAGTATAACCAAGTTTCAGCTGCTTCACATCCTGGATGATATGTGGTATGATTAATCTGTTCAATTTGCGTTTCCTGATTTCTAATGATGAGATTGTTTCCTTTAAGTTTTTATTTAAATTCCAGTTAGTTAACATACAGTGTAATGTCAGTTTCAGGTGTAGAAACATGCATCACCTCATGCTCATATCAAGTGCACTCCTTCATCCTCATCACCTGTTTTCCTCATCCCCCATCCCCTACGCCCGAGCCCAGCGATGACCATCAGTGTGTCCTTTGGAGTTAAAGGTCTGTTTCTTGGCTTGTCTCTCTCTCCTTCTCTCTCTTTTTCCTCTTTGCTTGTTTTGTTTCTTAAATTCCACATAGGAGTGAAGTCATGTGGTATTTGTCCTTCTCTGACTGACTTGTTTCACCTAACATTATGCCCCCTAGATCCATCCATGTTGTTGTGAATGGCAGATTTCATTCTTTTTTTATGGCTGAGTAATATTCAATTGCATATATATATACCACCTCTTTTTTATCCATTCATCAACCAGTAGACACTTGGGCTCTTTCCATCATTTGGCTATTAACAATGGGGTTTTGACTGAAATTGTTTTGAATGTATAGATCAATTTAGGGATATTCGAAATTTTTTTAAAAAGATTTTCTATTAATTTGAGAGAGAGAGAGAAAGAAATCACAAGCAGGAGGGAGGGTTAGAGGGAGAGAGAAAAGCAGACTCCCTGCTGAGCAGGAAGCCCAATGTGGGGCTCAATCCCCAGATGATGGGATCATGACCTGATCCTAATGCAGATGCTTAACTGACTGAGCCACCCCAGGTGCCCTGAGATTTGAAATTTTAATAATAGTAATAAATCTGTGAATCATGAACACAGTATATTTCCCAGTTTCTCCAGGAAATGTTTTGTAATTTCCATTACATGATACTTTCACTCTTTCTTCAAACCCACATATGAGTATTTTATATTTGGTTTCATATTGATCTTTTAGGCTGCTACCTTGGTAAAATCACCCATTAGCTCTAGGAAACCTTTGTAGATTCCCTCGGATTTGCTACACAGATGATCATGTCATCTGTGAATAAAGATAATTTTACCTATTTCTCTTCCATTTGAATGTGTTTTGTTTTTCTGTCTTTATTGCTATCCTGAACTTCCAGTAAAATACTGAATAGAAATAATAGGGGACATCTTTTCCTTGTTCTCAATCTTAGGGGTAAAGCCTCTAATCTTTCATCATATAGTGTCATGTTATCTGTAGGTTTTCAATACATATCCTTCATTATTTTGAACAAATTCCCTCATATTCCTACTTGGTGAGGTTTTTTTTTTTTTTTTTTTTTTTTTTTTCAGGAATGAATACTGGGTTTTTTTCAAATCTTCTATAGAAATGATCACATGATTTTTCTTTTTTAGTTTTTTTTTTGTACAATGAATTATATTAATGGATTTTTCAAATGTTAAACAAATCTTGCATTTCCTGTGTAAATTCTAATGGTCATGAAGTATATTGATAGATTTATATATTGATGGATTCAACTAGCAAAATATTCTTTAGAACTTTGCATTTTCATTCATGAGGAATACTGATTTGCAGCTTTTTTATACTGTCCTTGGTTGATTTTGTGTCAGGGTAATGCTGGCTTCACAAAATGAGTAGGAATTAGTCCCTTCTTTCTATATGAGTTTTGTAATACTGGTATTGTTTCTTCCATTATTATGTTTGGTAGAATTCATCAGTGAAGCTATCTGGGAAGGGAGCTCTTTATAATAGGAAAGCTCTTTGTATAGTATAGCTCTTTGTTTTCTTAATTGTTGCTTGGTGTAGAGTCTACCTCTTTAACATATCCCTGTTGACCTATAAGTGGTGTTATGCCACCATATGGGCACCACACACACCTTGTGGTAATGCACTTGCACTGCCCCTAACTTTCTCCTGTGGTAACCATACATCTTACATTACCAATATGATAAGCCCCACATCACAGATCACAATGCCATTATCTTTATTCAGTCTGCTCTCCTCTAAAGGAATTTTTAAAAGGACAAAAACATCTGATGTATTTACACATGTAATTCTCATTCCCATTGCTCTTTCTTCATTGTGTGCACCCACTTCTCTACTATCATTTTTCTCCTCTCTAAAAGACTTCCTAGACTTCTTGTAGTATAGGCATGTTGGTGGTGAATATTTTTTGCCTTTGTGTGTTTCAGAAAACCTGATTGTACTTTTATTTTTTATAAGATTTTATTTATTTATTTGAGAGAGAGAGCAATGGAGAGAGAGAGAAAGAGATAGAGAATGCAGAAGGAGAGTGAGAGGGAGAAGCAGACTCTCCACTGAGCAGGGATCCCAACATGGAGCTCCATTCCAGGACCCTGGGATCGTGATCAGAGTTGAAGGCAGGCTCTTAACCAACTGGTTAACCAACCAGGTGTCCTTGTGCTTTCATTTTTTAAAGAAATTTTACTGGAGGGGCACCTGGGTGGCTCAGTGGGTTAATCCTCTGCCTTGGGCTCAGGTCATGATCTCAGAGTCCTGGAATCGAGCCCTGCATTGGGCTCTCGGCTTCATGGGGAGCCTGCTTCCTCCTCTCTCTCTGCCTGCCTATAATCTTTCTCTCTGTGTCAAATAAATAAATAAAATCTTTTTAAAAAGAAATTTTACTGGATATAGATTATATGTGTGTGTGTAAGTGTGTGTATATATATATATATATATATATATATATATATATATATCTTAGCACCTTAAAAATATCACATTGTTGTTTTCTCACTTATATTGTTTGTACCAAGATGTCTGCTGTCATCCTGATCTTTGTTTTTCTGATGTAATGTCTTTTTTTTTTTAAGATTTTATTTATATATTTGACAGGGAGAGAAAGAGCACAAGAGGCAGAGCAGCAGGCAGAGGGAGGGGAAGAAGCAGTCTCCCTAATGAGCACAGAGCCCGAATGAGGCTTGATCCTGGGACCCTGAGATCATGATCTGAGCTAAAGGCAGATGCTTATCCAACTGAACTACGCAGATGCCCTCTGATGTAATGTCTTTGTAATGTACATTTCTAAAAAACTTTTCTCTGTGTTGGATTGTGTGATTATGATATGCCTTTGCATAGTTTTGTTCACATCTGTTTTGTTTTGGAGTCACTGAATTTTTTAAGTTGGTGAGCTTATTTGGAAAATAATTGCTTCTTTTTTGAGGAAAAATTGCTTATTATTTCTTCAACATTTTCACTTGAAAATTCTTTGTGGTGAGCCGAATGATGGTACCCAAAGACATCCAGGCCCTAACACTGGAATTTGTGAATATCAACTTATATGGCAAAAGAGACTTCACAGAAAAATTAGTTTAAGGATGCTGAAATGGGGACATGATCTGGGTTCACCTCGGTGAATCCTGAACACCGTCACTAATGTTTTCTCAAGAGGGAAGCAGAGGCACATATAACAAAGAAAAAGGTGTCATCATGACCGTTGATCACCCTGCTGCTGGCTGTGAAGAGCAAGGGAGGGGCCGTCCACTGGAAAGTGCAGGGTATGGGTGCAGAAGGTGGAAAAGATGAGGAAAGAAGAGCACAGCCCTGCCAACACCTTGATTTTGGCCCAATGAAACTGATTTTTGATTTCTGACCTCTAGAAGTGAGTTTTGGTGGGAGACCTGGCTGGCTAAGTGGGTAGAGGATGCAACTCTTGATCTCAGGGTCTTGAGTTCAAGTCCCACATGGGGTACAGAGCCCAATTTTCAAAAAATAAAAATGATGGGTTAGATCAATTCAGAGACTCTGCCAAGGGCAACAGAAGTGAGATTTTGGTAACTTATTAAGGAAGCTTTATGAAAAACATACATTTGCTGCTTGTTCTGCATTTCATTTGGGATCATTTCTGTAGTTAAGTCTTCAGTTTCATTAGTACTTTCTTCTGCAATATGTAATCTGTTGCTGATCTTATCCAGTGGATTTTTCATCTCAGACACTGTATTTTTGTCTCTAGAAGTTCAATTTAGGTATTTTTCATCTATTTCATATCTCCACTTAATTTTTGGAAATATGGGTTACCGTTATAGTAACTTTTAATTCCTTTATCTGCTAATTCTAAAATCTGTGTCCATCTGGGTTAGTTTTGATTTATCTGTGTTTCTCCCCAATATGGGTATAATTTTCCTGCTTCTTTGCATGCAGGGTTACTTTTCTTAACATGCCAGACATTCTGAATTTTACATTGTTGGACACTGGATATTATTATATTCCTATAAATGTAACAGCAGTCCAACTGGTCTGAGGGTGTCCTTGCTTCAAGTTCATACCCTGCTTGCTTGCTGACCCATATCCCTTGTTAGCAGAACTAACCTACTTTCCTTGAGATTTTGAAGACCACTACTTTGAGGAGTGAAGAACCAGACTTTCCAGAAGATACGGCCTGACCACTTTCAAAAACAGCTGCCACGGATGTCAGCAAGTCTGTTCAGGGTTATGTCAACATACAACTAGCCTCCTGGGTACCTGCTTCTCCTGCACATGCCCTCCCATTTCCCATTCCTTCCCCTTTAATAGCCATTGGCTTAATATGGACAGGAACACAGTCTTTGGGATATTATCCCACCCTTTTCCCATGTTGCTGGCTCCCTGAATAAAGCAAACTTTCCATTTCCACCATCACTTGTCTCTGGAGTATGATTTTCAAGTGGTGAGCCATCCAAACCAGAGTTCAGAATTGGCTCATTGTCCAGTAACATAAATATTCTTGATCTTTGTTCTGTGAAACAATTGTTACTTGGAATTGTTTTGTTATTCCTGGATCTTGCTTTTAAGACTTGTTCATTGCGGGGCGCCTGGGTGGCTCAGTGGATTAAAGCCTCTGCCTTCAGCTCAGGTCATGATCTCAGTGTCCTGGGATTGGGCCCCGTGTCGGGCTCTCAGCTCTGTGGGGAGCCTGCTTCCTCCTCTCTCTCTCTCCCTCTCTCTCTCTCTGCCTGCCTCTCTGCCTACTTGTGATCTCTGTATGTCAAATAAATAAATAAAATCTTAAAAAAAAAAAAAAAAAACTTGTTCATTGCAACCAGAGCAATGATCAGGATAATAATCTAATAATCCCTTATACTGCACAAGCCCCTTCTGTGCACATGTATCAGTGCCCCCATGAAGCTTGAGAGCTTCAGATCCATGTGCAGGAGCTGGAACTACTCCCAGTCCTGTGTGGGTGCCAACCCCTACTACCTCTAATCCTTTTGCTGCAAATCCTCCTCCACCATATCTGATACTTATTTCTTGAGTATTTTCTGGTTTTCTTATGACCTAACAAGGAATGTCCCTTTTTTTTCTCTGCATGATAAACTGCTGTCAACCCTTCAAGTCATCTAAAACTGTACTTTCTCTGTGATGACTGCCATATCCACAATGGATGAGCTCTGTGCAAACATTCCTTAGAACCATGTTCTCCCTTGATGCACAGCACTTCTTATGTTTTGTGTGTCCATATTTAAAGCAACTGACTGGGGTGCCTGGGTGGCTCAGTGGGTTGGGCCTCTACCTTCGGCTCAGGTCATGATCCCAGGGGCCTGGGATCGAGTCCCGCATGGGGGTCTCTGCTCAGCAGGGAGCCTGCTTCTCCTCATCTGTCTCTCTCTCTGTCTCTCTGCCTATTTGTGATCTCTCTCTCTGTCAAATAAATAAATAAAATCTTAAAAAAAAAATAAAGCAACTGACTATCCAATACATAGCAAACATCCTGAGGTCAAGCATCACACATCACTCAACTTTGGATCTGTAATCCCTAGGACAGAATTTCCACATTCTTATCGTTCATGGACTATTTGTGTTATCATCACGTCCACCCTTAGTCCTTCCCTCACACCCCACAAATACAGATGTGCTATGCAATACCACCACTTATGGACCCTACACCCCAAATGCTTCAACCCAGAGCTCTTACTGGGGATTCTTCTTGGGATTATTCTATTTGATCCACTACATACTTCTTCCCCACCCACTCACATACAATAGGGTTTTACTTTCCATTCTGTTAGAGTTACCTTCTCTATTTCTTCCAAGATGAAATAAACACAATGTCTCATAAATGTTTCTTTTCTAAGAAGTGACTCTTCAACAGTCTCAAAGCCATTATTCCTCATGTTGATGCACATGCACTTTAAAACCTGCCATATGGAGACACCATTATTTGTATTGAGAAAGCCACATAAGGGGCACCTGGGTGGCTCAGTGGGTTAAGCTTCTGCCTTCCACCCACATCGTGATCTCGGGGTCCTGGGATTGAGCCCTGCATTGGGCTCTCTGCTTCACAGGGAGCCTGCTTCCCCCATTTCTCTCTCCATACTGCTCTGCCTACTTGTGATCTCTCTCCCTCTGTCAAATAAAAAAAAAAAAAAAAAAGAGAAAGCCACATAAAATATTATAATGCATTAGAACTGAAGCCCAGAAGGAAAGGACTGTGGTTCCTTTCAAAGATTTATAGGTGAGATATTAGGGAAGAACAAATTCCTATGCACCCCTCAAATAGTTTTAGATCAAAGCAGCCTACTCTGTCCATATCGGAGACTTGGGAAGATAAAGGTAGGTCCTTGAAAGAAAGTGGATCATACTACATATTAATCAGATAAATCACACTTTGGGAGACAAAGAATTATACTAAGAAAGAAAAAAAAAGCAGTGAAAAAGATGGAATTATCTTCTGTTCCTTTTAAAGACGGTGCTCATGTCCTTTTACCAGGTAGATGCTTATGAAAAGCAAGTGAAATATCACAGTCTCAAACATATATTTTTCACTCCAAAATTTACCTAAAGCTCAAAACTGTCTTCAGTTTTCCCATCTTAGTGGTGTTCTTAAGAACTCTGATGAGTGGGCATCTCAGGGACATAACAGTCCCGCCTTTTCAAATACACTTTTCTTTCTCAATATAATTTTTAAAGCAGATTTTAAAGCAGATGATATACTTGCTGCAGTTGAATTTGGAAATATGCATCCCATTTAAATTCCAAAAAGGCAGATTCTGGGAATCAGTTAACAATTTTATTCTCCCTAGCTATTAAATTATGCACAAAGTATGGATATGGTTAAGCCTAGGGGGAAAAGGCAGAAGTCAAGATTTCACAAGATATGTGCTTTGCTTTGTTTAGGTAATACAGTTGGCTCTTGAACAACATGGGTTGGAACTGGGCAGGTCCACGTAGAAAAAGTTTTTTTTTCTATAAATACTGCACAGTTCTGTAAATGCATTTTCTCTTCCTTAGGATTTTTCTCAGCATTTTCTTTTCTCTAGCTTACTTTATTGTAAGAATAAGAATGTAATATACAATAGTAGGCTATTAGTAGTTAAGTTTCAGGAGAGTTAAAAGTTATACATGCAATTTTGACTGTGGGGTACAGTAGATTTGCACCCCTATGCCCCACATGGGTCCGTGCTCTACTGTAAGAGCATGTGGCCAGCATCTGTCCTCCACATCTTAATTTTTAACATTAACTCCATCCCTGAATCCCCTTTCCAAATACCAGTACACTTGTTTCCTGCGTCCCCGTCCTCTTTGTTAATTCAGTGCTGTGCCCTCCCTTCATGGAGGGATGCTATTTCAGACAGGGCTCTAACAAAGGTCACACTAAAATTGAAATTAAATCTCAAATCAAGCTGTTTATTTACACTCTGCTCTAACTTTTCAGAAATAATAAAGGCCACTACTCCTGTTCAAACAGCAGGCTTTAATTTCATTTTAATTATCTTCAGAGCCTTTCATTCAAGGCAAATTTCACTCGGTTTACAGATATAATTCATTCTCTTGCCGCCTTAATTGATAGCCTAAGTATTTATTTTGCCCAATGGCCAGTTAACTTTCAGAGCTATTTTTAGCTTGCTATTCTGGATTCACTTGAAATCTCCTCAGGGGTTGAGAAGACCATTTCTACTGTGTAATGTGCACATTCAGTCATCTCTTCTATTCAGCTCCATCTCCTACAGTGTTTTTTTTTTTTCTTTCTCCTTTCCTCCACCCTGTTCCATATACTTAATAAATTTGTAATAAAACTTTGTGTTCATTTTTTTTAGCAAAGGGAGAGATGTTCATTATACGAGGGTGATCCTAAAAGTAACCTTCTGGGAAGCCTCCCTTTTTTAGGGATTGTTTTAACAGTTAGAAGGAAAGCTAAAATCATTGCAAATAACCCAATGCTAAAAGGCAAACATTATGCCAAAATCTATAGAGAAATAAAACTTCATCAACTTTACAAGTTTAAACCACAATTTTTTTTCCGTTAGTAGCCTTGAACATATTTCTAAGTTGTTCTCTATATGGGAAATAATTTTATAATCCCTTCAAGATGATTATTTAAAAATGCTTATTAATAAAGCTATTAATTTTCCCCTTTGTGTCGTTAAATAAAAACTGTGTGCCTGTGTGCATGTACACATGTATGTGCATGTGTGTGTGCTTGCACTCGTACGTGTGTGGGGTGTACACTCCTGTGTGTGTGTGTGTGTGTGTGCGTGTAATGAATTGGGACTTACAGTTGCTTGTGAACTTCATGTATCTGTCCTACAGCAGGTGTGTAATAAACATTTACTGTTGCTGCTTCCCCACTTTGCTCTCCGATTCCCCAGTCATCTCCCAGTATCAGGGCAGCTACACATCCCTCAATACCTCTCAGGTGGCAGTAATAATGACACGTGTTTACATCGGACATATTTTGTGTCAAACGTCCCCCTACATGACATATACATTTCATTTAAGCCTCACAACCCCCATCTGAAACAGATACTAAAATTATCTCTATCTTACAGATGAGAAATAAGAAGACTCACAACCCCCATCTGAAACAGATACTAAAATTATCTCTATCTTACAGATGAGAAATAAGAAGACACAGAGAGGCCATGTAGCTTACCCAAAGTCATGCACCCAGCAGATGGGTAGGACTTGAATCCTGGATCCGGACCTCTGAGCCTGCTTGGTCTTCATAATCACATAATCCAGGCCCTGTCACCAGTTTATTCTCTTTTACTGTGATAAACAGTTTTCAATTTTGCTTCTTTGCACATTTAAAAAAAAATTCCTTGACAATTCAAATCCCAATCCTCTGAAAAGATTTCCTCAATCAAATAAATGTATAAAGTACAAAGCATAATTTTATAATGATGTCTCTCTCCCTGAGTTTAATATATAATCTCTTTCATTTCCTTTCAAAGTAAAACTTAATGCAATTGTAAATTAGCAAGGAATTTTCTTCAAAATTAGATTATTTTTAATTGTGAATATTATAATATAAAAATATCATGTAATATGTTGTGTGGCTGCAGCTTTTTTCTGACATTTGTCTGTTTTCAAAAACCATTGGAAAGGATTTTTTTTTTTTAATCATATTCCCTCTTAACTAATCTTTTGAAAAAATCATGAGCTCTTGGGGCACATGTGTGGCTCAGTGGGTTAAGCCTCTGCCTTCAGCCCAGGTCATGATCTCAGGGTCCTGGGATTGAGCCCCAGAGCATCGGGGCTCAATCAGGCTGAGCAGAGAGCCTGCTTCCCCCACCCCTCTCTCCCTGCCTCTCTATCTACTTGTGATCCCTCTGTCAAATAAATAAATAAATAAAATCTTAAAAAAAATAATAAACTCTCACAGTCTTTCTGCCAAAAACTAATGCTTAAGTTCTTAAGATCCTGAGAAAACACTACAGGAGAACTTTCCCAGGTCAATGGTGTCTTTTTGGCTTGAACTTTATTTTCTAAAGCACATATTAAAAATACTTTCAGAACTTTTAAAGTCAAATGCTATTAATTTTAAAAATATATGCCTTTGAACATAATTCCTTTGGCCTTAAGGAACAAGTGTTAAGTAGCAGACGATAACCCTTCTGTCCATTAGCAGCAGCTACTTGTTACGTTATCTTCCCCTTATGTCAGCTCCACCTCAAGGCTAACAGCAGGGATTTCTGCCCACAGCAGTCACACCATAATGTAATTTCTTTTATCTTTACAGTTTCCTTCACTTCCATGCTGTGGACCCAACTCGTGATTATTTTAAGCATCATACTGTACTTTGCTCCTCAGCCCATGTGTGCATCTGAAAGAGCAGTGCAACTTTTCTCTCTGTTTATAGAAGAATGTCACATCACAGGATCTGAGGGCTAATGTATGTTCTTTATTTAAACTGTGTAAACACAATCTGCATGTAGGATGGCAGGGAAGTCAGCTACCTGCATCCCCTTGGTCACTCTCCAGATCAAGTGTCGGGGCAGATGATGTCAACATGAGCTTCCTCAATAGGGGAACTTCTCAACAGATGACAAGCTTTCCATTAATATTTTCTTTATCTGCTCTTTTCTTTCTTACTTCCTGTATCATCTTTTCATCTTTGTATTTTTTTCTCTTTCTTGATTAGGAATTCATTAGGATTTTATTTCAGCAGACACCATAAGACCAAATAAAAAACTTGGAGTATCTTATATGTTTTAAGAAGGAGATAAATGTAAGAAAAGACATTTATATCTTTCATGCCCAGCCTGAATATACCTCATTTCTAATCAACATTTATTTTGCATTTTAAAATATTTTATTTATTTATTTGAGAGAGAGAAAACTCCACATGCGAGCATGAGTAGGGTAAAGAAGCAGAGGGGAGGGGCAGGTAGAAGCGGACTCCCCATTGAGCAGGAGCCCCAAGTGGGGCTTGATTCCAGGACCTTGAGATCATGATCTGAGCTGAAGGTAGATGCTTCACTGATTGAGCCATCCAGGTGCTCCTAATCAAAATTATTTCTAAAAGCTGGAGAGTTTAAGAAACACAAATCTACATCAGTGTATGTGTGGAAGGTATTGTATGCAGATTAAAGAGAGCCAAGAGGACATCTGAAAAGACTATCTAACCAAAAAAAAAAAACAGCTTTGTTTATCTCCTTCACAAAGTAAATAAATGATATGTATAACCTCATAATGAAGTTATACATAATATGAACAAAGTCCCACACAGGTCTTTCTGAAGAGCATTTCTTAATATCTTAAATGCTGTACTGAAAATTAAAATGATGAATCATCTTATGACAGGAGACAATGTGAAATGGGAATTTTCATGTTCTGATAATGAATTGGTCATTGTTCTGTTTCTCAACCAGAGGCTTAAAATGACACTACTGTTCAGCCATCAAATAGGCCAAAGTCGTGGTTTAAACCTTTCCCTTGGTCAAAGGTAATGAATTTGTTCCCCGTTCTCCATGACCACAGTCCCAGTCCAGATAAGATGACAGGTTTGCCGTAACTCTAAATTTGACTTGTGTTTATATGGAAGTCATCTTCCATCCCAGAGAGAAATATACCACAGAACTCACTGGAAGTGACTTTCTTCGCAGCAATGTTTCACAAGCCCCTCTGTACCCTACAGCTGCAATGTCTCCCGAGACTTCCCAAGTCCATGTGCAAACAGTGTAAGTAGGAATTGCAATAACTACTTGTTTTCCTAATTACTTCCCAGGTCCAAAACAGATCCCTTCCTTCATCCCTGTTTTTCTGACTTATTTTCTTCCCGTTTTACTTCCCTCCCACTTCCCCCTCTGCCTTTCATTCCTCCTTCACGTTTCCTTCCGTTCTTGGCTCTCCCTGTGATGCTCTTGGGGGACGGTATTAACTTAATAATTATTACATCCTATAACTGTTCAGACACAGCTGTGGGGCATTCTAAAGTGATGCCCATTTGGCAAATTCTGGTTTAGGGTTCTGGTCAGAGCAACACCCTGCCTTCTCAGACCCACATGGAAGCCCTGAGGAGGGCACTGCCCAGCTCCAACCAGCTCCATTCTATCCATGTGGAGTGGTTTAGGAACCCCCCGAAAGACTTTGCTCTTGCTGGTGTGCCCTTGACAGGAAGCAAAGCTTCTCAATGCCCTCAATTTTCCCCTTTTATTTACTTTGAAGGACCAGTTGTTCATGGTACTTGTCCTAATTGTCTTCATAATGTTAAAATCTGTATTTTTGTACATAGAGGGAAATAATGTCCTCAACACTAATTGCTGATAAATACTGTATTAAATTGTCAAGAAGGAGATCTTGTTTAATAAGTGTACATTTAAAATTGGGTGGGGGGGAATGTTTTCCTTAGAGATAGCATTGAATACTGGATGAAACATAGGCTCTTGGAGTAGAAATTTACAATTTATTGACCATGAGATCTTCAGCAGATTATTTATCCTATTAAAGCTTCAACTTCCTCATTCAGAAAGTAGAGCTAATAATGCCTACATCACAGAATTATTTGTACAATTAAATTCGACAGTGATTGTGAAGAACTTGGGATAGGCCAAAAACTCTATACCTCTAAGCCGCCATTTGAAAATATAATTTCTTCTTTGCTTTGTCATTTCCTTCTTTCTTTTCCTTGCCTTAAATATTGTATGCAAGGCACCATATTAGGTTCTATGGTGAGAACACAAAAAAATGCTATTACTTCATCCAGTTAGTTTGCAGCCTGCTAAGGAAGGTAAGACAACAGCAAATATGGTTGAATGAGGCAGAATAAATACTCCAAGTGTCACAAGACAATTACAGACAAGGTCCCACTCATTGGAAAGAAAGTTCTACAGAAGCTAACAAGGAAATCAGGAAGTACCATCTCTTTACCATTTCTCTTTAATAGCAGAAATAGTTGACAATTACAAACTGCATGCTAACAGTTTATGAGCCAGCTGGTTAATCAAAGTTCTTAGGTGGAATCTCAGTTTTAGAATATTTTTTGCTCAACTGGTCTCCTACAAAGTGAAGTATTTCCACTACTTGGGTTCTCTACTATGTTTAATAAACTGCTCTGGAGTTCACTGATTCTAATTCAATAATAATAGAATATCTCTTTAAATTTCTTCTTAAAATAACAAGACACAATGTCCTAATTCCTCCTATTAATCTATTTCATGCAAGGTATACTTTCTTTTCCAGTATTATTTGAAACCTAAAATGAATTAAACACTGTTTCTAATTTTTGTGTAGACAGACAATCTTTTTGATTTGTTTAAAACAGTCTTGTGGAATTCATAACTATCTTTCATGATCTGCCTACTGTACCATATAGCTTTTCTTTGTATTATTGCCAACTGTCATTTAATTTGGTCAAAATAGCCATGAAGAAAATGGCATTTCCATTAAGCCTCTAAAAATCTATAATGGATAATTCATAGTTCATGAGATTTGGGCTTGGAGACAGTGAAAGTCATGGAACAGTTGTATGAGCCAGAAAGACTGACACCCAGATGTTGTTTTATCTTTCGACAGATGCTCTCAGGCAAGTTCATCTGTCCTTCCAATCTGCACATATTAAGACTTAACTATGAACTGGGCACTGTCCTGAGGAATACATCTGTTTTCCTGACCTCTCCTGTGCTTAGTTGATGACCACTTTAATAATCCACTAAAATGGGACAACACAAAGGTTCTACCTGAAATGGCAATGCTCCCTGGAATAGCTTTGTGGAAGCTGTAGTTGATGTCAAATTTAATACAGAATTATAACTTATGGATATAGTGTGGAGTTAATATCAAACATATTTTAAAAACTTATTTTTGTTTCCTTCTTAATGCAAAATTATTAAAATAACAATAATTTGTCCATAATCCCACCCCCTTCTCCCAAACCCCCTCCCCCCAGCAACCCTCAGTTTGTTTTGTGCTTTGGTGAGTGCTGTGAAGTGTATAAACCTGGTGATTCACAGACCTGTACCCCTGGGGATAAAAATATATGTTTATAAAAAATTAAAAAAAAATAACAATAATTTGGAGTCCCATAGCAAGACTGACATGCAAGAACCTAACCTTTTAGTTAAAAGTGTTTTGTAATTGGTTTCAAAATGGCAGAATTTCTCCCAATAGTGAATATCATTATCAAAACACTCTGGAAAAATCTGTGATGAAATAACAGTAATAATAATAAAAATAATAATAATTGGGGAAGCTGTTAAAAATGGGGAAAACCTAGGAGAGAGATACGGTGTATGTTTTATGTCAGTCCATGAATATCAGAATAAGTACAGTAAAGAAATGCAATTGTCATGAAACTCTTGGTAACTCACTGCAGGCTGGCAGTCCTTGCTTTCAGAAGCCAATTTATAAAATTCTCAAGTGATGCGATAGTGATTATCCAAACTAAAAAAGCATTAACCTAGGCTCTCTTTACACAGCCAGCTTCCCTAGGGTATTTCAAATAAAGTTTGACTTACACCTGACTTTCCAGAACAAGAGGATAAAATGAAATAAACCTCCAGTTAACTCAGTCTCCACAATTCAATTTTAAAAAGGACTCATGTTTTCAGATGCACTGAGGGAGAAGCTCATTATTGGTCAGTTACTGATGCATTGGCCTTGAAGGTGCTCTCACAGAATACCATCAGTGTTGTATCTGCCTCATTTTAGGGGAAAAATAAAACATAATGGGTATCGTGGGTGGGAGTAAGACATGACCTCATCTTTAGTGTTCTATACAAGAGGTAGGTCAAAGTTCTGGAAAAGAGATTCCTATTCCCTTTCAACTTGTTATTTCTGAGGAGACTCCCTGGGGAATTAGTTATGAAGCTTCTGATCTATTCAGAAGAGATTTTTAAAAAGAACAACCATATCAGCTCAATGAGCATTAAAGAGCCAAGTGAGGCTAATGACAAAACAGCCTGACCTCATTAAACAGACACCTGTTCAAAGGGGGCTCAGGATCTCAGTATTGGAGTCTAGGGTACAGTGTTAGTAATTTTCAAACTATTCATCTGCTATTATGATACCCCTTGTGGTTTAGAGGGCCAACATACTCTACGACTAGATAATCCTGCCCTCTACAATGTCCTTGGCTGGCAGATAGAGTATGTACAGAATAACATTGGAGGTGGAAATGGTTAGGGGCAAACTTGAGTAAGTGGGGACAGACACAAAGTGGGGAATTGGGATCTTAATCCAGCTATGAAGAGGCATTTTGAGTTTCACTGATGATATGTAGTCTTCCCTGGAGACAACCACTAGATTATCATTTAAATTATCATTTCAGAGGAGCAATGGCTAATGTCATTTGTAACCAGTCAGCATAACGCCTTGCATCAGTTTCAGTTTACTCAAAGTGGAATAAAAATGGTGTTAGAAAGGAGAAAATTTTCTTCAAAAATTGAGAAAAATATCTACAGGCCTTGACATGTTGGGTATTTCCAATAAAAGAATATATGGTTATCTACCATGGAGTCAGTCACTAGGAGAAACTTGCAAATTTTGTCCTAGGTCTTTGGGGATCACGGTGTATTAGAAGATGCAGAAACTCGTAATGAAATTGCTGGACAAATTGAAAGAGACAAAGGATAATCCAGGCTATCTTCTCTGTTCATTACAGTTCTGTTTCCTTGGAAGCTACTAACAAGATATTTGAGAGTGTTTTATTTAAAAACTCCTTATCTGTAGTTCTGAACGTGGGTTAGCAATTACAGTCGTCTCAAAGTGACTTAGATCCTCTGTGCCAAATAGGCTTTTCCATTCTTACTGAAACGGTTTTCAAACAGCAATGTTTCTGACATACTGATTTTAGGAAACACAATAATTTCTGTCCTTTTGTTAATCAACAAAGTCAGTGTTTGCAGGTTCATAGCTTCCTCATTTCTTTCCACCTCCATTAGACTTGCACAGAATTACCTCCAAGAGGTGATAATGTATTATAATCTCTAACCCCTTCCTCTACCCAGTACCTTCAGTACTTACTGTATACCTACTATAAACTAAATGTATACTATAAACAAGAAAAAAAGAATAAATCAAAAAACCCAAAACAAACAAAACTGGTCCCTGACTTCCAAAAGCATCCCCTCACTTCACATCAAAATGGTAAGTGGATCACACAGTAGGACACCCTTGAGATGAAACGATTTCTCTAAGTTTCTGTATCTTTTCTTCACCTGACTGATAGAAGTAAATGACAACGTGAGTAATTTGCCAATGTTGCCAAAAGCAAGGATCCTAAAACCAGAAGAGTTGACTTCAAACTGGCTGGTCATAATGAAACAGAAGATACAGGGGAGCAGAAAATAGCCTGAGCACCACAGGAAGAGAAGTTGTTCCACAGCCTTCCTGCCATGGAAGGGCATCTCTCTTTACCATAACTTATCTAACTGCTAATCATCATTCATGACTCCCACACAGTCCCAATGTCTCTGCCAAACATTTCCTAATTGCCAGAGGCACACTGACTCCTCCCCTCCATGAGTCGTTTCTATAGGTGGAAGCAATAAACCAGTGTAAACTCATTGTCCCCTACATGGCTAATTATTATGTTCCTAAAAAATCAGGTTTGGTGATACCTTTCTGGACTGTACAAAAATCTCCTCCTGAATATAATACTGTGTAAGTCATAAGCAATGTGTAAAGTAGATCAGCTGTAATTGCTGTTCTCCTTTGTATTGCAAGACACTAGGTGAGGAAAATTCAATATTAGTCTGTTGACTAGATGGATGGGCAGGGAGATGTAATTCATTGCAGTTTGTGATAAGTAACTTTATGCCATTTTTGTCAGATTACATTTTTAAAGGGGCAATAAATTGCAGTTTATGTACTTGCCATCATTTCAAAGCCACTGATCCAGATAGAACCCTAGATTCCTGACATTTGAAGGGAAACCTAAATTTCAATCTTTAATCAAGAAGGGTAATGAATGGTCTCTTTGAGAAAATGTAGCTAATGGACATAAATATATGGCAAGACTGAGATAAGTCAATCCTTAGAAAAAGAACAGGAAGGAGGTTTTAGGAAGATTTGTACTTTATTCAAAAAATTAACTAATTTAACCTAATCTTTTAGGTTGAGTCAATGGAATATAAGTTAGAGTATCAACAGAATAGGAGAGATTGGGATGGGGATAAGGAGCATTTTTAGTAGGGGGAAAATGTGAAAGTCATAGGTAAAATAGGTATAATGTTGAATCTCAGATTTGGCTCTAAATATTAGTTTTCCGACTGCAGGTTAACCATAACAATTGGTAGTATGGGTAATCACCTTTTTTTTTTTTTTAAGATTTTATTTATTTATTTATTTATTTATTTATTTATTTGAGAGAGAGAGAATAAGCAAAGGGGAGTGACAGAGGGAGAGGGAGAAGCAGCTTCCTGCTAAGCAAGGAGACAGATGTGCGGCTCCATCCCAAGACCCTGAGATCATGACCTGAAGTCAGACCCTTACCCAGCTGAGCCCCCATGTGCCCTGGGCAATCACTTTTAATGGTAGAATTTATCTTTTCCCTTTTTGGTGTCTTGGGCACATCATATGTACTTGCTGACTGATGGAGACAATGGTTCTACATCATTCTCTTGACCACCATTTTGTCCTGAGTTTGTTATGAGCTGCACAGATTTGCTGGACAATAAATGAAAAGGTGTTGTGTGGTTCTGTCATCCTCAGGAAAATTTGCCCTGAAGGGTCAGGAAAAAGAAAAGCACACCAATGCCCTTAAGCCTAGGTCAGAACGAGCTAATTCATATCACATTCACCAATTCCACAAGTGAAAGACATTGTACTGAGACACAGTACTGAGTATAGTGTCGAACACTGTGTGAAGAGCCTACCCTTCCTCTCCAGCCTCTGCCACTGCTGCTCTATTCCATCCTTCCCTGCTTCTGTTCCTGGTGATTTGACTGTTACCTCTTCCAGGAGGCTTGCCAGTAATATGGTTCTTGGGCTTTGAATTCCAAACGTCTTACAGCTGAAACAGTTAGCACCCTCCACAGGTTCCACAGGAGTTGTCTGGAACCTTTCCTTTAGTTCGTGGGCTTTTTTTTGTTGTTGTTGTTAGTTACATTTGTGTTCTTCTCTTCAGCCTTCTTAAGAGAAGTGTTTGTATGTCTCATTCACTTTGATATCATCTGTAATGCCTATCAAAATGCCCTATGGATTAAGAACTCAACAAATGCTTACTAGATTTAATTAAGAGTGCCAGGAAGTTATGCAATTTTAAAAGTCAACAGATAACTCTTTTTACTGTTTTCCATCAAATGTCCACATGGCTCAGAGATCACTTGAAAACACTAAATTACAGAATTGAGTTCTGGTCATCTATCTTCGAGGAACTTTTACTGCAATCAATTTGGCTTAAATCTGTTGTACTGGAATCCTACTAAAACTTAACTTAAAGCCCCAGGGGAAGGAATATTGAGAGTGAAGAAGGAACATTTTATACTAGGGAAAGAGAGAGGCCATAGGAGCCTGCCTGAAGGCTTGCTGCTTCTCTGAGAGCAGTGAGAGAAGGTAAGATCGAAGGGAGAACCATGGTATTCCCATCTCATATGGGTTGGGAAACAGGGCCAGATGCCCAGAACAAAGAAGAATGACAGAAGTCAGAAACCAGCAAGGGGTCCAGCTGGAAATCAAATGCCTGGAAGGCATGTAACTGCATGTAACTGTAACTGTTACACATGTAACTGTTCCTTGGTAGATCTCAACAGGGAAGGATAAAGCAAAGTTCCTTAGGTAGTTTCTCAAATCAAACTACAAGTTTCTCCTGCCACCAAAGGACAGATTGGAATCTATGGAGAGGAAGATGTAAGAGTTATATTTTGAAGATTTTTCTTCATAATTCACAAAAATTAATTGACACATTTCCCATATCCAGGGCTCCATATTCACTGCTATTGCAGGAAACAACTACATGGATAAACAAAGAAAATAAAGGGAGTTATTAGACAGTTCATCACAGTGGTTAAGTGTTGAGTTCCAGAGGGAAACCATGACAATTTCAGCTCTACCAGGTGGATCGTGTAACAAGAAGAATACACTTTGTCTGCCTGAAGTCCAGTTTCATTACCAACTGAGTAATTTCAGTACCAACTGCTATGAAAACTGAATGAGATGACCTCTCCAAGGTACCTGACACAGGCTTGCACAGAATAACATTCAATGTGTGTTTGCTGTACACAGTAAGAGAAAAATGAACTATAACCAAAAGCAGAATATGAAGGCAGCACAGGGATTGTTCAGGGAAGGTCAATGGCATACTTTCTTAAGGAAATGGCAGTGGAGGCAAGTTCAAGCATCTCCAAGATGCAGCCCTCTTCAAATTAAATAAGCCAAAATCACTGGAGTGTTATTTGAGATCAAAGATAGTCCCTTGCTCAGTACTTTAGCCCCTGTACTTATCATAACATTCAAGATACACTTTTTTAAATAAATAAAGAACAAAATTAGTCCTTAGCAGACTGTATGTTATGTCAGTACAACATCTCCACTGGAACAATACTAAGCACAACAAAAGAAATCTATGGTAATAACTTGTAACCAAGTCAGGAGTCCCAATCGCAGGCAATGAGGTCACAGCCAAGTTCTGCCTCACCTGAAATCACAGAAAATCGCACATCCAGGATCCTTGTCCTTAGTCATGCTTGAATAGAAAAGGGAAAATCAGATAGAGGTCAAAGAGACTAGTGATAATTACTTTCAAATGAGTAATCTTTTCCCTTCTTAGATGTGGGTTTCAGTCATAAAGATATCTCAGAAAACCAGAAAGTTTGCCCAAGCCCAATATTTGCCAATTTGAGTCCTCTCACTCATTTCTGCAGAAGACCTAATATTAAGATGAAGAAATTTTTAGGTTATTTAACACACTATAGAACAATGGATCAGCTCAATGTTATTAAACACTTATTTCAAATAGAAGAGACTTAAAAAAAAAAAAGAAAAAAAGAAAAGAAAAGACTTTAATTAACCAGTCAGTGAACAAAGGTTTACTAAAGTGCTTCTTACTTCTACCTCTTCACCACTTGCTTTAGGAAACCACTTAACGTGGAGGAAATTATTAAAATCATCATGAAGGATATTGATATATGCAAACAATAACAATAAGAAAGTTATTGATGGTAATACTCAAATATTATTGAATGTTGAAAGTTTTATAAGTTGGAAATGTATAACTTCTCTTTGATTTTATAGACTTAAAAATAGTAGCTCTGAAAAGATATTCAGCTGTCAGTCTTTAATGAAATTTGAAGTATTGCAAATACTACATGCATATATTCATCATCTAAGGCTTGAATATACTAAAATAATGTCCGAATTTACATTTAACATAACAGAACTACAGAGACAGACGGGTAGAGTTTTGTTAGTTCTGATCTATTCTGTGAAGAGCCAGTCTTATCTCTGGGGACAGAATCTTTCCCATTCCCTTTGCACACACAGATTACACTTTTAACTTTACTGGGTGTTCATTATGCATTAAGGTTGATTAAGCCCTCTGTGGGAACCTAGATCATAGTAAAACTCACTTCAGCTGTCCTATTTAGAGATATTTAGGGCTTTGAGTTAAGGGAATTAATATTTTTTTCTAGATGTAACTTTCACAAAAGATTCATAAATTCAGTGATTTTAAAGAATATACAGGTTTCAACAAGATGATTTATATTTTCTAGTGGTTGGTTAAAAATATGTTGTAATATTTGTGGTCATTTTGTCAAATATTTTCTTTCAATGATAGTTATATAATTGATCCAGGACACTGAATATTACCAAATTTAATTCAGTCTTGTTTAAATGTAACTGTTAATAATATAGCATCATTTCTTGATAAAAATTCTCTGTAGTGTATAGAAGGAACATATCACAATATCATTAAAGCCATATATGAAAAGCTCATAGCGAATATCATTGTCAATGGGAAAAAACAGAGCTTTTCCCCTAAGGTCAGGAACACAACAGCGATGTCCACTCTCACCACTGTTGTTCAACACGGTACAGAAGTCATAGCCTCAGCAATCAGACAACAAAAAGAAATAAAAGGTACCCAAATCACAAAGAAGTCAAACTCTCACTCTTGGCAGATGACATTATTCTCTATGTAGAGAACCCAAAAGACTCCACCAAAAATTACTGGAGCTGGGGGTGCCTGGGTGGTTCAGTCGTTAAGTGTCTGCCTTTGGCTCAGGTTGTGATCCCAGGGTCCTGCGACTGAGCTCCACATTGGGCTCCCTGCTCAGCAGGAAGCCTGTTTTTCCCTCTCCCACTCCCCCTGCTTGTGTTCCCTCTCTTGCTGTACCTCTCTCTATCAGATAAATAAACAAATACAATCTTTTAAAAAAAATTACTAGAACTGATACAGGAATTCAGCAAAGTAGCAGGATAAAAAATCAATGCATAGAAGTCAGTTGCATTTTATACACTAACAATGAAACAGAAAAAAGGGAAATTAAGGAACCTATCCCTTTTAGAATTCCACCTGAAACCATAAGATACCTACTAATAAATCTAACCAAACAGATAAAGGAACTGAACTCTGAAAAGTATAGAACATTTGTGAAGGAAATCGAAGAAGACACAAGAAATGAAAAATACTCGATTCTCATGGATTGGAAAACAGATATTGTTAAAATGTCTTTGCTATCCAGAGCAATCTACACATTCAGTGCAATTCTTATCAAAATGCCATAAACATTTTTCATAGAGCAGGAACAAATAATCCTAAAGTTTGTATTGAACCAGAAAAGATCCTTGCCAGAGAAAGGTTGAAAAGAAAACCAAAGCTGGTGGCAAAACAATTCTGGACTTCAAGCTGTATTACAAAACTGTAATCATTATGACGGTATGGTACTGGTTCAAAAACAGACACATAGATCAATGGAACAAAATAGAGAACCCAGAAATGGACCCTGAAGCCTATGGTCAACTACTCTTTGACAGAACAGGAAAGAATATCCAATGGAAAAAAGTCCCTTCAAAAAATTGTGTTGAAAAAATTGGACAGCTACATGCAGAAGAATGAAACTGGATCATTTCCTTACAGCATACAAAAAGATAAACTCAGAATGGATCAATGACCTAAATGTGAGACAGGAATCCATCAAAATCACAGAGAAGAACACAGGCAGTAACCTTTTTGACCTCAGCTGCAGCAACTTGTTTTTCAAGACACATCTTGAAAGTCAAGGGAAACAAAAGCACAAATGAACTGTTGGGACTTCATCAAGATAAAAAGCTTTTGTACAGCATAGGATATAGTCAACAAAACTAAAAGGCAACCTATGGAATGAGAGAATATATTTGTAAATGACATAACACATGAAGTGCTGGTATCCAAGATCTATAAAGAACTTATCAAACTTAACATCGTCCCCCAAAAAATATCCAGTCAAGAAATGGGCAGAAGACATGAACAAATATTTCTCCAAAGAAGGCAGACAAATAGCCAACGAACACATGAAAAAATGCTCAATATCACTCAGCATCAAAAAAATACAAGTCAAAACCATGATGAGATGCCACCTCACACCAGTCAGAATGGCGAAAATTAACAAGTCAGAAAAAGACAGGTGTTTGCGAGGATGTGGAGAAAGGGGAGCCCTCTTTTACTGCCAACAGGTACAGCTATTCTGGAAAACAGTAAGGAGGTTCCTCAGAAAGGTAAAAATAGAGCTACCCTACAACCCAACAATTGCACTATTAGATATTTATCCAAAGGATACAAACATAGTGATTCAAAAGGGTACCTGCACTCCAATGTTTATAGCAGCAATGTTAACAGTAGCCAACATATGGAAAAAGCCCAGATGTCCATCCAAATATGAATGGATAAAGAAGATGTAATATATACATATATTCCATATATACCAATAACAGGAAAATGAAGCACTAGAGAAGATAAGCAACTTGTCCAAAAAGAATATTCCATTTACCAGAATTCCTCCCAGGGCAGATATTCTCTATTTTTGGAAGAACACTTTGATCAGCCACTTAGTATAAGAAGTAAGATTACCAGGGGTGCCTGGGTGCCTCAGTGGGTTAAAGCCTCTGCCTTCAGCTCAGGTCATGATCCCATGGCCCTGGGATCGAGCCCTACATCGGGCTTTCTGCTCAGCAAGGAGCCTGCTTCCTCCTATCTCTCTGCCTGCTTCTCTGCCTACTTGTGATCTCTGTCTGTCAAATAAATAAATAAAATCTTTAAAAAAAAAGAAGTAAGATTACTATTCTCACCTAAACCCAAGAAACACACACAAAAGAATTACTTGAAAGAGAATAAATGATCTTTAATTATCATCTAAAGATAATTAGATGGGTCGGGGGGGAACGGATTTGCT
>NC_081560.1:125055539-125108062 GCF_022355385.1 Mustela nigripes
ATATATATATATATATCCTACTCCACTCAGCAAATATATATATATATTTTTTTTTAAGTGACTATAGCCATATTGCTCCCTTTATCACTTAACACAAAGCCTTGGGCATTGAGGGTGAAGATGTTTTTACTGGTTATGTTTGTTTCCTGTTCAGAAATTCCTTAGGCTTTAGGGGGTATAGCTCAGTGGTAGAGCATTTGACTGCAGAAATTCCTTAGGCTTTGCCACTTTCTTTAGAGTAAGAATTTGATGCCAGATGAGAAAAAGAAATGAAGAGAAAAAGATATGATCTCCATTGTCAAATTTACTTAGTAAACTTCCCACTAAAGCAGAAATAGTAAAAGAAATAGTCCAATCTGAAAACAGAAAGTAAAAAAGTTTGAATAAAGTTGAAAAAAAATCTCAGAAAACTGTGGGACAAATATACATATACTAATAAATGTGTAATAGTAGTCACAGAACAAAGGAAGAAAAGTAAGTAGAATTACTTAAAGAAATAATGGCTGAAGATTGATCTGATTTGATGATAGATATTATTATATTAGATACAAACATTTCAAGTAACCCAAATGAGATTAACATAAGGAGATACACATGTAGACACATCACAAGTCACTAAATGCAAAAGAGAGAGAGAATCTTGAAAGCAGCAAAAAAACAATAATTCATGGCATACTAGGGAACAACAATGCGATTAATGGCTGACTTCTCATCAGAGACAGTGGAGACTGGAAGACAGAGGAATGACATATTCAAAGTGCTGGAGAAAAAAAGAAAAATAATCTGCCCACAAAGTAAAACTACTCTTCAAAAATGAAGGTGAAACAAAGAGAGTCATATATAAATAAAAACTGACATCTTAAACTAATTATGTACTATATGTTGTCTAATTGGATTTAAATAAAAAAAAATGCAACCAACCAACAAATAAATATTGAGATAATTCATTTCCAGCAGACCTGTCTTACAGGAAATACTAACAAGGTCTTTCAAGCTGAAAGAAAATGATACCAGACAGTAACTGGAATTGACAGGAAAGAAAATAAAGAGTAAATAGGTGAGCAAATATAAAAGATTATATGTTTTGGAGTGAATGTTTGTGTCCCACCCCCCAAATTAACATGTTTAGACTCTAATGTCTGATGTGACTGTATTAGGATTTTGCAAATTTGGAACATGATTAGGTAATGAGGTAGAGCTTTCAAGAGCAACTAAGTATCCTTATTAAAGAGACCCCAGGGAGATCTCTTGCCCTTTCTACCATGTGAAGACATAGCAAGACAGACAGTTGTCTGTGAAGCAGGAAGCAGCTCTCACAGACACCAAATGTACCAGTGCCTGGGTCTTAGACTTCTCAGTTTCCAAAACTATGAGGAGTAAATATCTGTGCTCTCTCTTACTATCTCTCTTTGTGTCACATGAATAAATAAAATGTTAAAAAAAAAAAGTTTGCTTCTTATAAGTTACTCACTTTATGGTATTCTGCAATAGCAGCCTGAACTAGGACAGTATATAAATATATTTTTTCTCTTTCCTTCTCTTAGTTTAAGAACATATTTATATAAAGCAATTATTGTAGCATTGCTACAGTAGGTTTATAACATATAGAAGTGTAATAAATATCAATATTAGCACAAAAGACAGGGGAGGAAATTGAGCAGTATTTTTAAAAATTTTTTTTAAAGATTTTATTTATTTATTTGACAGACAGAGATCACAAGTAGGCAGAGAGGCAGGCAGAGAGAGAGGAGGAAGCAGGCTCCCCGCTGAGCAGAGAGCCCGACACGGGGCTTGATCCCAGAACCCTGAGATCATGACCTGAGCCAAAGGCAGAGGCTTAACCCTCTGAGCCACCCAGGTGTCCCTTTAATTTTTTTTATTTATTTCTTTTCAGTGTAACATAATTCATTGTTTATACACCACACCCAGTGCTCCATGCAATACATGCCCTCCATAATAGGGACCACCTGGCTCCCCCGACCTCCCACCCCCAGCCCCTTCAAAACCCTCAGATTGTTTTTCATAATCCATAGTCTCTCATGGTTCATCTCCCCTTTCAATTTCCCTCAACTCCTTTCTCCTCTCCATCTCCCCATGTCCTCCATGCTATTTGTTATGCTCCACAAATAAGTGAAACCATATGATAATTGACTCTCTCTGCTTGACTTATTTCACTCAGCATAATCTCTTCCAGTACCCATCCATGTTGCTACAAAAGTTGGGTATTCATCCTTTCTGATGGAGGCATAATGCTCCATAGTGTATATGGACCACATCTTCCTTATCCATTCGTCTGTTGAAAGGCATCTTGGTTCTTTCCACAGTTTGGCAACCATGGTCATTGCTGCTATAAACATTGGGGTACAGATGGCCCTTCTTTTCACTACATCAGTATCTTTGGGGTAAATACCCAGGAGTGCAATTTCAAGGTCATAGGGAAGACCTATTTTTAATTTCTTAAGGAATTTCCACACTGTTCTCCAAAGTGACTGCACCAACGTGTATTCCCACCAACAGTATAAGAGGGTTCCCCTTTCTCCACATCTTCTCCAACACACGTTGTTTCCTGTCTTGCTAATTTTGGCCATTCTGACTGGTGTAAGGTGGTATCTCAATGTGGTTTTAATTTGAGTCTCCTTGATGGCTAGTAATGAAGAACATTTTTTCATGTATCTGATAGCCATTTGTATGTCTTCATTGGAGACGTGTCTGTTCATGTTTTCTGCCCATTTTTTGACATGATTTTCTGCTTTCTGCGTGTTGAGTTTAAGAAGTTCTTTGTAGATCCTGGATATCAACCTTTTGCCTGTACTGTCATTTGTGAATAACTTCTCCCACTCTGTGGGTTGCCTCTTTGTTTTGTTGACTGTTTCCTTTGCTGTGCAGAAGCTTTTGATCTTGATGAAGTCCCAAAAGTTCATCTTCACTTTTGTTTCCTTTGCCTTTGGAGACAGATCTTGAAGAAGTTGTTGTGGCTGATATCAAAGAGGTTACTGCCTATGTTCTCCTCTAGGATTCTGATGGATTCCTATCTCACATTGAGATCTTTTATCCATTTTGAGTTTATCTTTGTGTACGTGTAAGAGAATGGTCGAGTTTCATTCTTCTATGTATAGCTGTCCAATTTCCCCAGCACATTTTATTGAAGAGATTGTCTTTTTTCCACTGTATATTTTTTGCTGCTTTGTCAAAGATTATTTGCCCATAGAGTTGAGGGTCCATATCTGGGCTCTCTACTCTGTTCCCCTGGTCTATTTGTCTGTTTTTATGCCAGTACCATGCTGACTTGATGATCACAGCTTTGTAGTAAAGCTTGAAATCAGGTAACATGATGCTCCCAGTTTTGTTTTTCTTTCTCAATACTTCCTTAACAATTCGGGGTCTCTTCTGATTCCATACAAATTTTAGGATTATTTGCTCCAGCTCTTTGAAAAATACCAGTAGAATTTTGATTGGAATGGCATTAAAAGTATAGATTGCTCTAGGCAGTATAGACATTTTAACAATGTTTATTCTTTCGATCCAAGAGCATGGAATGGTTCCAACTTTTTGTGCCTTCTTGAATTTCTTTTATCAGTGTTCTGTAGTTCCTTGAGTACAAATCCTTTACCTATTTGGTTAGGTTTATTCCTAGTTATCTTATGGTTCTGGGTACTATAGTAAATAGAATTGATTCTCTAATTTCCCTTTCGGTATTTTCACTGTTAGTGTATAAGAAAGCCACTGATTTCTATACATTGTCTTTGTATCCTGCCACATTACTGAATTGCTGTATGAGTTCTAGTAGTTTGGGAAATTTTTCATGGAGAACTTGTTGCACTATATCTTCTAGACTTCTTTCTTTCTCCTCCACTTCAGGGATTCCAATAATTCTGATGTTGGAACATTTCATGGCATCATTTATTTCCCTGATTCTGTTTTCATGGTTTCTAAGCTGTTTGTTCCAGGCTTCCTTCTGGTCCTTTCTCTCTATCTGTTTGTCATCCAGATCACTAATTCTATCTTCTGTCTCATTTACCCTAGCTTTAAGAGAATTTAGATTAGATTGGAACTCATTGAGAGCATTGTGAACAGCATCCCTGGTGGCTTTCAGTTCTGCCCTAACATTGTGAACATCATCCCTGGTGGCTTTCAGTTCTGTCCTAATCAATCCATTTTTTCATCCATGGATTTCTCAAACCTAGCTATTGCCTGGATAATTGTTAGCCTGAATTCCCTTTCCGACATATTGTCTATGTCAATAACCATTAGCTCTGTTGCAGATGGTCCAGCCTCTGATTTTTTCTTCTGTTGGGCATTCCTCCTCCTGGTCATTTTGGTGAGAGATGGCTGAACAGATGTAGCTGGATGTATTTACCGTGGTGCAGTTGAGGTGCACCCTGGAATGCTTCTGAGCAATCAAGAGTCCCCACCCAAATGAAAGAAAAAAGAAGGAAAGAAAAAAGAAAGAGAGAGAGAGAGGGAGAGAGAGACATGGAAAAAAAAGAAAGATAAAATAAAAGAGAAGGCCCAGCCCAAATGAACCTCAAGGTAAGATTTATGAGGTAAACAAACAAAAACAGACAAATAAAAATCCTGACAAAAGCAGATGACAAAAGAATATATACATGTGCATGTATGTAAGTATGTATGTAAGCAAGACAAAAAAAAAAAAAAAAGAACCTTGTCAAAAAGAACCCCAAGTTTAAGATTTATATACTACCAGGACAAACACAAATACATAGAAACACTGGTGGAAGAAAAAGATGGGGGTGGTTATAAATTCTCAGTGTGGGGGAGGAAGTTTATTTTGATTATTCCTGGATTTATCTTGATATCTTTGTTAAGGGACTCAACTCTCCTAAGATAAAAGGGGATTAAAAATTGGTTTACCTATAGGGGTAGCATTGATTGGAGAAAGGGGACTACCTTGAAGTTTAACTCTCTATGAATATTAAAAAATAAAAATAAAAAAGAATAATGTAAACAAAACTAAAATAAAATTTAAAAAATTTAAAAATAGAAAAGCAAAAAAAAAAAAAACACGGGTATATGTATCAAAAATTTCTGGTTAAAAGGTTATTATGGAATTTGATGTACTGGACATCTCACTGTGATGGTAAATAAGTTAAAAAAAAATCTATAAAAAAATGAACCAGAATGGTGGGAACGAATTAAAAATAAAAGTTGTATCTATGAAGTAGTGGTGGTTGTTCTCTTTTCTTTTTTTTTTTTTTTTCCTGGTTGGCTTTCTGGGGGAGGGGCCTACTGTGTGGATTTTCAGGCAGTGTTTCCTGAGTTAAGTCCTCCCACCCCCCTCAAGGGGGTGGGCTCTGAGGAAACCGGTTTTTCAGGCTTTTGTTCACTGGAGGTTTTTGTTTGTTTGTTTGTTCATTTGTTTTCTCTCTCCTTGACAGCTTTTGATGGTTTTTGGAGGTTTCGAGGAAAGCAAACTGCACCCAAGCCTCCCTCTCAGAGAGAAGCCTCAGTCTGTTCCCCTCTGGGTGCTGCAGAGCACACAAGTTCCCCCCTCTGGCTGCTGGCAGAGCACATCCCAAGTCCCTGGGGACATAGGAACTCCTGCTTGTACCCAAAACCACAACAGCAGTGGCTGTCGGGGCAGCTCCAGCTGCCAGAGAAGTTCCAAGCAGCGATCCGACAATGAGATTTTCCCGCTGGCCTGGGGTGGGGAGTACTCAGCCTTTCTGGGACTGAGAGTGCTGGGCTCTTGCCTGTGCACACCTCTCTCAGGGGAGGGTGTGGGGCATGACTTAGGCATGGCCTGGGTGTGGAGACTGCAAAAAGTCTGTGCTTCTGCCAGCTGGCAAGGCTCCCAGCCCCTCATGGGAGCCACCACCCAGCGCTCTCAGGTGCTCTTGTGGCTCAGGGACCAAGATCTGGATTCTTGGCCACACTCTCTCTGGATCAGCGCCAGGGGTTACTGTCCTGGGTTTGGGGACTTAAGCCCCATTTCCCTAACTGCCCTGATTCCCACAATTTCCCCCCACAGTTTTTTGCTCTTTTTGAGTGCTTTCAACCAGACTCCAAGTTAATGCTGGTCCCCAGTCACAGGGCACTCTCCTATAGGGGTACTACTTTCCAATGGGTCACTTCTGATGGCTCCCTCCCCCTTTTGTTTATATTCTGATATCAGTCCAACATTCCCACTCCACTTTATTTGCCCACTGGCGTCTTCTGCCCTCATAGAGATCCAGACATGTATAATTCTAATCTCAGGCTGATTTTATTGGTAATCTGAGTTCTTTGGTAGGTAATCAGTTCACTTTAGGGTACAGATTGAAACAGTGCTTCCTCCTAGTTCTCCACCATCTTGTCCTCCCTATTAGAAATTGAGCAGTATTAAAGCAAATTTTCTATATTTAGCCAGAATTACCTTAATATTAACTTGAAGAAGATCTTGGTAAAGCAAGCTGTATACTATAATCTCAGGAGCAATCAGTAAATAAACATATATACATTAATAATTAATTATTACACATTAATGTATAATTAAAGATCAACAGAGGAATAAAAATGGCACACAGAAAAATATTTGTTAAACAAATAGAAAAAGAAGATATTAATGAAAGAGAAAAAATGGCATGAGACATATAAAAAATAAAATGATATATTTAAATCCAAAATGAGGAATAATTATATTAAATATGAGTGGACAAAATATAATAATCAAAAATCATGAATTCTCAAACAGAATTAAGAAGCAAGATTCATCCCTATGTTGTTTACAGCAATATAAACAAAGAAATGTAAAGTAAATAGATAGAAAAAGGAAAACTGCAAAATGCAATCAAAAGAGCTGGAAGCACTGCATTAATACTAGGCTAAACAGAATATAAGCAACATTCTTAGAAACAAAAAGAGTAATTGCATGATGATGAAATGCTCAGTATATCAGGAAAATATAAAAATTACAAACGTATATGCACCTGACAAATGAGTTCCAAAATATGTGAAGCAAAAACTTACAGAACTGAAGAGAGAAAGAGATAATTCAACTCTTAAAACTGTTTTAATACCCCTCTCTTAGTAGTTGAATGAACAATCAGATATAAAGTCAGTAAGAGGGCGCCTGGGTGGCTCAGTTGGTTGGACAACTGCCTTCAGCTCAGGTCATGATCCTGGAGTCCCGGGATCGAGTCCCACATTGGGCTCCCAGCTCCATGGGGAGTCTGCTTCTCCCTCTGACCTTCTCCTCGTTCATGCTCTCTCTCACTGTCTCTCTCTCAAATAAATAAATAAAGTCTTAAAAAAAAATTTTTAAGTCAGTAAGAATAAAGACTAACACCAGCAACCAAATTGATGTTACTGGCATTTATAGAACATTCTATCCCAAAAAAGAAGGTACCATATGCTAAATCATGTGTGGCACAATGTGTGGTATCAGACTAACTATGTACATAGTCATTGTGGTTTAAGTCAGTTTGTTATGGTAGAATGAATATTGGGGCAGTCCTGGATTTGAGTCATGCTTAGTAAATTGCTAGCTGTTCAATTTGGACAAGCTATTCAACTTCTCTGAGACTGCAAATGATAATATTCTCTACTTCACAGTTTGTTGAAAACATTCCAGATTCTATATGTAAATAAAACAGGAAGTACTTGATAAGAAGTATGTTATCATTATTGTAAACACTCAGAACTAATCCATTAGTTATTGCTCACATATTTTGTCTTTTAAAGCAAATAGACAAGATAAATGAAGAAATAAAAACCAGCAGAAACAAAAATTTGATATGCAATGGTACTGAAGCCATACCAAAGTATGCTTCTGGTAGTTGAATAACAAGCAAGGAGAAAGAGCCAATAAAGAAAGGAATGATCTCAAAGAAAATGGTTATCTGCTTTACACATTTATGCAGAGTGGAACTTTGAAATTGTCTCAACTATCACCTTTGGAAAGAGTTATCAACCAAAGTTCTAGAGAAGGCTCAAAATGCACAAACACATAAACACTCATCCAAGCACATACACAAATACCCCTATGCAGACTTACTTCAAGCACTAGATTTAAAATATCCCTACAAGGAAAGGCATTTATATGGAATTTTTTTTTTAGAAACAGAGAAAACAGAGTCTGATTAAATTAATATTCCAAATTTATAACAGAAAAGTCAAGAATACTAGTCTGCATAGCTGAATCATTCAGACAGTCTTCTATTGTTTTCTCTGGCTAAAGAAATGTAAATGGTAGAAAGGAGCTTGGAAATAAAGAGTCTAATACTAAACATATTTCCATCTATCAGGGGTCTTTATGCCCAAGCACAGAATCAATCACTAACCAAAATAATTCGTGCTATGGTTTCTGCAGGCAAATGTTATTCTAGAATGACCAGGAAATAGATTTGTTTCCAAGTTCATAATAAGGGGCAACAATTCTTTCATGCCTCCTACTTTTACACGTTTATTCTCATACATGTACCAGGAAAATAATAGGTATATTTTACTGGGAATTGATAAGTAGATAAAAAACACCATAACAAATTTTCAGTAAAGATTTTCAGTATTTGGCAAGCTCCATGTTCATTGTAGGTAATTCATTAACATGCATATACATTCAGTAATCTCTAGTCTTAAAAAAATTTCACACAGTATACTACAGAACAACAAAAAATGAATTTTACTCCACTCCAGGGGATCAGATGTAATTTTCTATTCCCTTTTGGATTTCAGGAAGGAGGAAATATTAATTTCTCAGTTTTCTTAACCCTTACTCAGAAAGGAGGTGAGAATATTTAATCAATTAGATTTAACAGTTATTATATGGTTATGATATCATAAAGCAAAGTGCAAGGATTAAATTCAAGACACGGAAGGGGACAAAAATCCTCTAAAAAATTCTTCCTAGACTAGTATTTATATTGCATATTAATAGATGTTTCATGAAAAAAAATAAAACCTCATAGATTAATCAGTTTAAAATAATACAGTTAAACAAAGTGGAACTATTTTTTTCTTTCTTATTTTCCTTACTTTTTATTTCTTGCTACAGAGGATCTCTATTTTTAATGAATGCATGTCAGGTGGGAATTTCTAAGATGGAGGTATAGAATGAACTTTCTCCCACATTTGTTTTACTAATGAACTCAACTTCTCTGGAAGATATTTTAAGAACTGTTGGTTCTGTCCACTTCTCTCTGTGCACAAAGGAAACCCCATTGCAAGGAAATAACTCAAAGTCATAGGTAATTGTAGGAATAGTTCTAGGAACCAAGTTTTCTGTGGCTTGAAGCAGAAATATTTTCATGACAATTCTCATTCTCCAGCTCATATCATGCTCCATTTTGAAAATTCCAACTTGTCTAATGTTAAACCTTACATTTTTTTTACATTATAATGAAAAATATCACTTCTGTACCTTCTTGAGGGATCAACTGAACCAGCTTCAAAGAATAGGCAAGTGGCTGTAATTCTTTAATTTTGAAAATTTTCTTTTATCTTTGCTTCTTTTCTGTGAATCCCTAATTTTTCTCTTCTTTTCCTTCTACCGTACTGTACTCTGCAGGGCATGTTTTCACTGTGTATATAATCTCACATTAGGGAGTGCACTTTTCTAATACTGTGGGCCCAATATTAACCCTGATTAATGATATTGGTCAGGGGTGCCTGTGTGGCTCAGTCAGTTAAGTGTCTGCTGCCTTTGGCTCCTGGGATTGAGCCCCACAATGGGCTACCTACTCAGTGGGGAGTCTGCTTCTCCTTCTGTCGGCCTCCCTGCTTGTGCTCTCCCTTTCAAGTAAAAAAAAAATTATATTGGTTAGAGTTTGTGTAAACAGTCCAGTTAGTTCTCAGGATTAAGATAATTATTTCATGCATCAAACATTATGCTAAATATTTTTATATTTTTTATTTAATCATTATATTCTTCTTACAGCATGGATAATATTTTAAAATATATTTTATAAAGATTGCCTAGAAGGCTCAGTTGATTAACCATCTGACTCTTGGTTTGACTTGGGTCATGATCTCACAATTGTGAGATCAAGTCCCATGAAGGGCTCCATGCTCAGTTCAGAATCTGCTTCAGATTCTCTCTCTGCCCAACTCCTCCAATAAACAAACAAACAAAGTAAATAAATAAAATCTTTAAAAATGTGTTTTATAAAGAGGAAAAAAACTTTTAAAAAAATTTGGGTCCTTTTTTAAAAATTTTATTTATTTATTATTTTTAATAAACATATAACATATTTTTATCCCCAGAGGAACAGGTCTGTGAATTGCCAGGTTTACACATTTCACAGCCCTCATCATAGCACATACCCTCCCCAATGTCCATATCACCACCACCCTCTCCCATTCCCCTCCCCCCAGCAACCCTTAGTCTGTTTTTTGTGATTGAGTCTTTTATGGTTTGTCTCCCTCCCAATCCCATATACTTTCATTTTTTCTTTTCCTACCCCACAAGCCCCTCACATTGCATCTCCACTTCCTCATATCAGGGAGATCATATGATAGTTGTCTTTCTCCAATTGACTTATTTCGCTAAGCATAATACCCTCTAGTTCCATCCACATCATAGCAAATGGTAAGATTTCATTTCTTTTGATGGCTGCATAGTATTCCATTGTGTATATATACACCATATCTTCTTTATCCATTCATCTGTTGATGGACATCTAGGCTCTTTCCATAGTTTGGCTATTGTGGACATTGCTGCTATAAACATATGGGTGCACATGCCCCTACAGAGCACCACGTTTGTATCTTTAGGGTAAAGACCCAGTAGTGCAATTGCTGGGTCATAGGGTAGCTCAATTTTCAACATTTTGAGGAACCTCCATGCTCTTTTCCAGAGTGGTTGCACCAGCTTGCATTCCCACCAATGGTGTAGGAGGGTTCCCCTCTCTCCACATCCTTGCCAGCATCTGTCATTTCTTGACTTGTTAATTTTAGTCATTCTGACTGGTGTGAGGTGGTATCTCATTGTGGTTTTGATTTGTATTTCCCTGATGCTGAGTGATGTGGAGCATCTTTTCATGTCTGTTGGCCATCTGGATGTCTTCTTTGCAGAAATATCTGTTCATATCCTCTGCCCATTTCTTGATTGGATTATTTGTTCTTTGGATGTTGAGTTTGCTAAACTCTTTATAGATTTTGGATACTAGCCCTTTATCTGATATGTCATTTGCAAATATCTTATCCCATTCTGTCAGTTGTCTTTTGGTTTTGCTGACTATTTCCTTTGCTGTGCAAAGCTTTTGATCTTGATGAAACCCCAATAGTTCATTTTTGCCCTTGCTTTTGTTGTCTTTGGCAATATTCCAAGGAAGAAGTTGCTGCGGTTGAAGTCAAAGAGGATGATGCTTGTGTTCTTCTCAAGGATTTGGATGGATTCCTTTCTCACATTGAGGTCCTTCATCCATTTTGAGTCTATTTTCATGTGTGGTGTAAGGAAATGGTCCAATTTCATTTTTCTGCATGTGGATGTCCAGTTTTCCCAGCACCATTTGTTAAAGAGGCTATCTTTTTTCTATTGGATATTCATTCCTGCTTTGTCAAAGATTAGTTAGCTGTAGAGTTGAGGGTCTATTTCTGGGGTCTCTATTCTGTTCCATTGATCTATGAGTCTGTTTTTGTGCCAGTACCATACTGTCTTGATGATGACAGCTTTGTAATAGAGCTTGCAGTCTGGAATTATGATGCCACCAACTTTGGCTGTCTTTTTCAATATTCCTTTGGCTATTTGAAATCTTTTCTGGTTCCATATAAATTTTAGGATTGTTTGTTTTATT
Organism: Mustela nigripes; assembly: GCF_022355385.1. Lineage (NCBI taxonomy): Eukaryota > Metazoa > Chordata > Mammalia > Carnivora > Mustelidae > Mustela > Mustela nigripes. The sequence goes on from NC_081560.1 coordinate 125,067,269, forward strand.
TCTTTGAAAAAAATGGATGGTATTTTGATAGGGATTGCATTAAATGTGTAGATTGCTTTAGGTAGAATAGACATTTCACAATATTTGTTCTTCCAATCCATGAGCATGGAACATTTTTCCATTTTTTTGTGTCTTCTTCAATTTCTTTCATGAGTACTTTATAATTTTCTGAGTATAGATTCTTTGCCTCTTTGGTTAGGTTTATTCCTAGGTATCTTATGGTTTTGGGTGCAGTTGTAAATGGGACTGACTCCTTAATTTCTCTTTCTTCTGTCTTGTTAGTGTAAAGAAATGCAACTGATTTCTGTGCATTTATTTTATATCCTGACACTTTACTGAATTCCTGTACAAGTTCTAGCAGACTTGGAGTGGAGCCTTTTGGGTTTTCCACATATAGTATCATATCATCTGCAAAGAGTGATAGTTTGACTTCTTCTTTGCCAGTTTGGATGCCTTTAATTTCTTTTTGTTGTCTGATTGTTGAGGCTAGGACTTCTAGTACTATGTTGAATAGCAGTGTTGATAACGGACATCCTTGCCGTGTTCCTGACCTTAGCGGAAAAGCTTTCAGTTTTTCTCCATTGAGAATGATACTTGCGGTGGGTTTTTTCATAGATGGCTTTGATAATACTGAGGTATGTGCCCTCTATATCTACAATTTGAAGAGTTTTAATCAGGAAGGGATGCTGCACTTTTTCAAGTGCTTTTTCAGCATCTATTGAGAGTATCATATGGTTCTTATTCTTTCTTTTATTAATGTATTGTATCATATTGATTGATTTGCAGATACTGAACCAACCTTGCAGCCCTGGAATAAATCCCACTTGGTGGTGGTGAATAATCCTTTTAATGTACTGTTGGATCCTATTGGCCAGTATTTTGGTGAGAATTTTTGCATCTGTGTTCATCAAGGATATTGGTCTGTAATTCTCTTTTTTGATGGGATCCTTGTCTGGTTTTGGGATGAAGGTGATGCTGGCCTCATAAAATGAGTTTGGGAGTTTCCCTTCCATTTCTATTTTTTGGAACAGTTTCAGGAGAATATGAATTAATTCTTCTTTAAATGTTTGGTAGAATTCCCTTGGGAAGCCGTCTGGCCCTGGACTTTTGTTTGGAGATTTTTGATGACTGTTTCAATCTCCTTACTGGTTATGGGTTTGCTCAGGTTTTCTACTTCTTCCTGGTTCAGTTGTGGTAGTTTATATGTCTCTAGAAATGTATCCATTTCTTCCAGATTCTCAAATTTGTTAGCATAGAGCTGCTCATAGTATATTGTTATAATTGTTTGTATTTCTTTGGTGTTGGTTGTGATGTCTCCTCTTTCATTCATGATTTTATTTATTTCAGTCCTTTCTCTTTTCTTTTTGATAAGTCTGGCCAGGGATATGTCAATCTTATTAATTTTTTCAAAGAAGCAGCTCCTAGTTTCGTTGATTTATTCTATTGTTTTTCTAGTTTCTATTTCATTGATTTCTGCTCTGATCTTTATGATTTCTCTTCTCCTGCTGGGTTTAGGCTTTCTTTGTTGTTCTTTCTCCAGCTCCTTTAGGTGTAGGGTTAGGTTCTGTATTTAAGACCTTTTTTGTTTCTTGAGAAAGGCTTGTACCGCTATATATTTTCCTCTCAGGACTGCCTTTGTAGTGTCCCACAGATTTTGAACTGTTGTGTTTTCATTATCATTTGTTTCCATGAATTTTTTCAATTCCTCCTTAATTTCCTGATTGACCCATTCATTTTTTAGAAGGATGCTGTTAGCCTCCATGTATTTGGGTTCTTTCCAAATGTCTTCTTGTGATTGAGTTCTAGCTTCAGAGTATTGTGATTTGAAAATATGCAGGGAATGATCCCAATTTTTGATACCGATTGAGACCTGATTTATGACCCAGGATGTGGTCTATTCTGGAGAATGCTCCATGTGCACTAGAGAAGAATGTGTATTCTGTTGCTTTGGGATGGAATGCTCTGAATATATCTGTGATGTCCATCTGGTCCAATGTGTCATTTAAAGCCTTTATTTCCTTGTTGATCTTTTGCTTAGATGATCTGTCCATTTCAGTGAGGGGAGTGTTCAAGTCCCCTAATATTATTGTATTATTTTTGATGTATTTCTTTGATTTTCCTATTAATTGGTTTATATAGTTGGCTGCTCCCATGTTAGGGGCATAGATATTTAAAATTGTTAGGTCTTCTTGTTGGACAGACCCTTTGAGTATGATATAGTGTCCTTCCTCATCTCTTATTAAAGTCTTTGAGTTAAAATCTAATTGATTTGATATAAGGATTGCCATCCCAGCTTTCTTCTGGTGTCCATTTGCATGGTACATTGTTTTCCACCCCCTCACTTTAAATCTGGAGGTATCATCAGGTCTAAAATGAGTTTCTTGTAGGCAGAATATTGATGGGTTTCAGTTTTTTATCCATTCTGATACCCTGTGTCTTTTGATTGGGGCATTTAGCTCATTAACATTCAGGGTAACTATTGAGAGATATGAATTTAGTGCCATTGTATTGCTTGTAAGGTGACTGTTACTGAATATTGTCTCTGTTTCTTTCTGATCTACTACTTTTAGGGTCTCTATTTGCTTAGAGGACCCCTTTCAATATTTCCTGTAAAGCTGGTTTTGTGTTTTCAAATTCTTTCAATTTTTGTTTGTCCTGGAAGCTCTTTATCTCTCCTTCTATTTTCAATGATAGCCTAGCTGGATATAGTATTCTTGGCTGCATGTTTTTCTCATTTAGTGCTCTGAATATATCATGCCAGCTCTTTCTGGCCTGCCAGGTCTCTGTGGATAGGTCCGCTGACAATCTAATGTGTTTACCCTTGTATGTTACAGACTTCTTTTCCCGGGCTGCTTTCATGAATTTCTCTTTTTTGCTAAGACTCGTAAATTTTACTATCAGGCGACGACGTGTGGATCTATTTTTGTTGATTTTGAGGGGTGTTCTTAGCATCTCCTGATGTTTGTTCCCTCTGCCATATTAGGGAAATTCTCTACAATAATTCTCTCCAATATACCTTCTGCTCCCCTCTCTCTTTATTCTTCTTCTGGAATTCCAATTATTCTAATGTTGTGTCGTCTTATGGTGTCACTTATCTCTCGAATTCTCTCCTCGTGGTCCAGTATTTGTTTGTCTCTCTTTTGCTCAGCTTCTTTATTCTGTCATTTGTTTTTCTATGTCACTAATTCTTTCTTCTGCCTCATTTTCCTAGCAGTAAGAGCTTCCATTTTTGATTGCACCTCATTAATAGCTTTTTTTATTTCAACTTGATTAGATTTTAGTTCTTTTATTTCTCCAGAAAGGGCTTTTAGCTTTCTGGAGAGGGTTTCTCTAATATCTTCTATGCCTTTTTCGAGCCTGGCTAGAACCTTGAGAATTGTCATTCTGAACTCTAGATCTGTCATATTACCAATGTCTGTATTGATTAAGTCCCCAGCCTTCGGTACTGCCTCTTCTTTTTTTTTGTGGTGAGTTTTTCTGCCTTATCATTTTGTCCAGATAATATTTGCTTTCTCCTCCTCTGGAATTCTGCTGTTTTCCTTGGTGAGTGAAGTTGGTCTTGGCTGGGTCTCTTGTCGATCTTCTAGGGGAGGGGCCTGTTGTAGTGATTCTCAAGTCTCTTTGCCCCAGGCGGAATTGCACTGCCCTTACCAGGGTCTGGGCTAAGTAATCTGCTCTGGTTTGCTTTCAGGAGCTTTTGTTCCCTGAGTGCTTTCCGTAGAGTTTTGGAGGATGGGAACAAAGATGGCAGCCTTCCAATCTCCGGCCTGCAGGGGCCTGCAGGGGCCTGCTCCTCAGTGCGCCCTCAGAGAGAAAAGCGCCCAACCGCCCGTCTCCGTGGCCTCTGATTGCGCTTGGAGGAAAGCGCTCAATCGCTCACACTTGGAGAAAAGCTCCCGAGGGCTTCTGTCTCCGTGGCCTCCTGCAGCGCTCTGAGCTCACCTAGCCTGCAACTGGTTCAAGTTAAGCCCGAGTTGAGAGCTCACTCCTCAGCTTTGTTGCTGTAGCCGGCTTCCCCACTCTAATACCTGTGAGCTCTGTGACACTTAGACAACCCCGGTCCTTCTGTGACCCCGTCGGACCTGGGGATATGCTGACCCCGCATGGGCTTCCTCCCGGTTTAGCCTCTGGAACAATGTCCCTCCATGGAGCAGACTTTTAAAAGTCCTGATTTTGTGCTCCATTGCTCCGCTGCTTTCCAGGAGCCACGCACCCTAGCCCCCCACGGTCTATCTTCCCATCACTTTGGATTCACTTCTCTGCAGGTCCTACCTTTCAGAAAGTGATCGATTTTCTGTTCCTAGAATTGTTGTTCTTCTTCTCTTCAATTTCCCGTTGGATTTGTAGGTGTTTGCAATGGTTAGATAAGCTATCTAGCTGATCTCCTGCTATCAGATGTCATCTCAGCCTGCTACTTCTCTGCCATTTTGACTCCAGATCTGGAAAAGAAACTTTAAAATGCTAAGGTTGTTGTCCAAGCTTATACCCTAGTTCACTGCTGAGCTGTAGTTCAAACACTGGCAAGTGACACTTCAGAGTCACACTCTAGTTACTCACCATGTTGTTGGTTTACCTTTTATTTACTCCTGGCTGTGGAAATCAAGCTACCAAGCCTTGAGTGATTAATCCCATGTTATGACTAAGACAACATAAATAATTATTACAAGATGGGCATACAATCTGTCACTCAACATCATGTCATTCTCACTCTTCAGCAAAGCACTGTTATCTTCTGTTTCTCCCAACCTCCATACAAGAATGATGGTTAAATCCAGGGTCAGCAACTTCTAGGTGCATTGTAAATGACCAACAGAGGATGAATATTCAGCTGCAGCATCAGTAAAGTACTCACTTGTGACAAATTTAATAGCTTACAACAGGAAGGAACAACATTTGGACAGATTTTTGTGGATTGAGATGTTGAATGTAGAAGAATGAATTCAAAACCACATCTGAGTATTGAGAAATGGTCACTGCTCTTCTAATCAACGTGTGATGGTTTCATATCTAAGGTGCCATTTTAACTTAGAATAACAAAGCTTTTGCATGCAGCTTACTCTTAGTTTACCCCTTGAGATCCATCTTCAGCCTTTATATGCCCTGTTCTTTGCCTTGGGATGCTGACTGGCAAGGACTGTTGTCACAAATTTCCCTTGCCCTCTGGTGTCTACCCTCTGGAAGGCTTTGGCTGGCATCAAATGGTAGGAACACAAGTAGGTCAAGGAATTTATCCTCTGGGTCCCTTCCTTCCACATGCTGTTTAGTCTTTTAATCTTGTCTACAGCCACAACTCCCCTCAGAGTGACATATCCTGTAGCTTTTCACTTTTCAATTTCCCAAGCCTGCGCTTCTTGTTGGTTCTCTTACTCCTGTCCACATCTTTGTAAATAGCCCCTCAACTTAACCCTTCAGATATCCCTCTAAGTAGGGCATCTGTGTTCCAGCTGGGTACTGGTACACTTTGTTCTAAAAAAACAAAAACAATGAAAAATAAGGAAACCACGTGCTCCTCTTCATGGTGGAAATGACTTCTCCCCACAACACTGCAAACACAATATACTCACTATGCAGTTGCTGAGTGTTGGCTGATCTACCCTGTGCTCAACAGCTCTACCTGAGACCCACCTTATTTCCCAACCCAATTGCTGTAACTTTTCCTTATAAAGGGCTGAAGTGTAAGAAATCTCTTCCTGAATAAAAAGTGTTGATGCCTTAATAGAGATATGGATTAAAAGTTAAAAGATAAAATACTTTCAGTCACAAAGCACTGTCTTCTTTTGTTCCCTTTTGAATCTGTTCAAAGGTCATTTCTTTTTGATAGTTGAAATCATTTACTAAGAATTATTTTGTCTTAATTTCAGAACCCATGATGTTAATGACTCACACAGTCTTTCTAGCTTCATTTCATCAAGTATACATGTAAGAGAGATACTCCCAGTTTTAACACTATTTTAGGGAAGAGAGAAAAGGGAAAACAAAAAGAGCAAACATAAAGGAAACCGGCATCATCCTACACAGTATTGTCTTGAAGATTTCCTCCCTGAGGCTGATGAAGGAAAAATGTAAAAACCATGGCACATTCATTTAAAGAAACAAAAGAAAAGTAAAGACATGAATAAGATCTTCAAAACTTAATGTAGATTGTTGAGTATGAGTAAATAATGGCAACTTTTTAAGATATTATAGGCAATATGACAAATAATTATATATTTATAAAAACCTTAATGGGCAATTTTATTTCAGTTGTCATCTTTTATGATTTTAATAATTCATTTATTTCTTGAGAACTTTCAATTTCTTTTAATGTTACTAGGACTACTTACAATGATGAGTAAGAAGAAACTAATATAATAGTAAGCATTTACTAGGAATTTATTATGTACCAGGAACTACACTATATGTTTTATAGACACTAACTTATCCTCCAAGTTACTAATATTTGTTGACATTTATTGAGCACTTAGCAAGTATCAGATACAGCTCTTCCAACTTTGTACACATTAACTCATTCAATCTTTCATCAAAACTATGAGATGGATACAAACGAAAACACTGAGTCTGAGACATGGTAAGCAATGTCCCAGCCAATGTCCTGGGAGATATATATATCTATATCTATATATATATATCATATATATAATATATAATATATATTTATTTTATATATATATAATATATATAATATTTATTTATAATATGTATCTATAATATATATTATAGATATATATATCTATAGATATATATTATCTATAGGTATATCTATTATATATACAAATATATTTATATTTATATTATATATATATTATATTTATATTATATATATTATATATAAATATATTTATATTTATATATAATAGATATATATATAATAGATATACCTATATATAATATAAATATATATTATATTTATATTATAAATATATATTATATATATAAATATATTTATATTTATAATAGATATACCTATAGATAATATATATCTATAAGATATATATATCTCCCAACCAATGTCCTGGGAGGACTAAATGGCTTTAAATTAATGCAAGTTTTCTATAGATATATATATAGAAATATATATATTTTATATAATAATATATATTATATATTATATAATATACCATATATTATATAGATATATATGTATATTATATATTATAGATACATATACAATATATATTATATACAATATATTATGTATCTATAGATATGTATATCAAGACATATATATATATATATATATATATATGTCTTAATTCTCCAAGTGAAGGAAGGTAACAGATGAATGGAATGACCATTTCTCTTCTATTAGTCATAGTCATATGACATATTAGTCATAGACCTCTCCTTAGACAACAAATTCTCTGAACCTGCCTTAGCTGCAAATCTCTGCTCTTAAATCACTTTATCAATAATCACAACACTGGACCAATGACAAGTAGAGCAAGAGTTGCTGGCACATGTATGAAAACAATCTATATTAAATTCCAGCCAAAATCCCGGGAGGACTAAATGGCTTTAAATTAATGCAAATTTTCTTAGTACCTCATGATTTGAATAAACTTAAAGTACATTCTTTTTATTGTAACAGACTTGAAATCTTAATTTTTTGTTTTCTCAAAAAAAAAAAAAAAGGCAGGTTTCAGTAGTCAGCAATGTGATTCTAAGGGTGTAAAAAGCAGATGTTCCTTTTATGAAAGAACAGAGACCACAGGGCTGCAACATTCCTCTTCATACCATTTTTCATTTCCACTGTGTATAAACTATAATTTTAGAAGAAAAAAGAATACATTCAAATGCTGAGCCAGTATTGTTTAAATTTCATACTATCAAGCTCATTCTACAAGATTAGTCTTGGGTATTCCATAAAATATCCAATAAAATACTGATTATTTAAATCAGGGCCTAAAGAAAATGTACTTTGTATATACATTTACTATAGTGCTTTACTTGTTTATTAGCAAATGAGGAAATCTGACCAAGTGTCTTAATTAAAAAATAATAATAACAATAATAATAATAATTAACACTTTGAGAACCCAAAGCCAACTTTCTCATACAAACAAGTATTTGCTACTATTTTCTGGAAACCTTGCCACATATCTAGAATATTTAAGCACTTTTTATGTATTTTATCTAATGTACCTATTTCTTTAAACTGTTATACAGTATAGCTCTCAGTCTTCCTATTTACAGATAAAGAGAATGAGGTCCTCAAAAGCTAAGTAATAATCTAGGGAATGATACTGTATGTGGAAATCAACATCTGAAACCGAATCCCTCTTTCCTGGTGTCTCTACTACAGTACAGGGTGCCAGAGAGACAGCCATTTGGGAAGGGCTAGTCTTAAATGCTGAAGAAAAGGAAGAATTCCACATATACCAGTGTCAGGACTTGTTGCTAAAACACGAGAGATCCACTGCAAGCAAGTCTGCAGAGCTGAGTATACACCTGGCATCGGGGCAGCACTGGGGAGCAGGCTTGCTGAGTGCTCTTTCTCACTTTCCTTTGCCTGATTCAAATTGCCTGCACGGAGTCCTTGATGTGGAGGAACCCACTGTGAGTCCATGAGGATAATGAGGCTTTTAGATGATTCCTTCCTTTTAGAAAAGAAAGGGACAGAAATACGAGCATTAACCCATGATTTTCAGTAGATTAAGCAGGGCAGGGTTGGTGACATGGCTATATGGTGTTCCTGGCACCCTCGCTGCCCAGGAACTAATCTTCCCCAAAAGGTTCCTCTTTCCAAGACACTAAAACCTGGATTAAGCTGTTTTTGGTCTTTCCAAATCTACTGCAAGTCAACAGTAAGATTCTAGTTACTGAACATCTTGGACATTCTGACAATCCAACCCTTTTCCTATGTGTTCATTTTTTGTTTATCTATTTGCTAAAAACTTCACAAAAATGAAAATACTCATCTCAAAGAGCAGCAGGCAAATCAATTTTTATTAAACAGGACATATGATATTTCATAGTCAAAATAATGTTTGGCTGGTTGTGATGTGCCTTATACATTCATATTTATAATTTGTAAGTAAGTTATTTGTAAATAACTTAAAATGCCAGCATATATAATATTTATAAATTCATGTGCATAAAAAGAAAAGCATTTTTAATTGAAACATATTCCTTATATCTTGTTTAGTCTCAGATTAGTTAAGTACACACATTTTCTTCCCAGTTAGAAAGATTTATTATGGTTCCTTGTCCTGACAGAAGCCTTGGTCAATAAGAAAGTTATGTGCCTATTGTCCCAGCATGGTGTCTACACTGATTTTTTTCCTCCTTATAGAAAATGCTCATTTCAGCATCCCTGTCAAGATCCTCTGCCCACTTTAATGACAATAGAGTAATGCAGAGGGAAAAGAAAACCATTAAGGAAAACTCATCTGTTCTTCAGATTTTCAAGTTGTTCATTCAACCAAAAGGTGATTTTGCAACAGATGGAAGGAGGCAAGTTGTTGATGCAGCTATCAGTTCCAGAGGCAATTCAGTCTTTTCTAAGACACATTGGTCTTGTGCATGAAAGACTTGTGCATGTCCGACAGTTTCCATTGTCTTATAGTAATTTAATGAGGTAATCCTGACTCAGCAAGTCTAAGTGGGAAGGTGAAAGTAAGCACTTTTCCCCAAATAATAAAATGTATAAGATAAGGTTTTTTTCATTTGGGGTTTCTTGTCCTGTTTTCTTTTGTCTTGTTTTGAAGGAAAGTAGGGAAAACCCAATTCAAAGGGAAATGGAGGAGTTATTCACACTCTGGAGTTAAAAGAGTCATAAAGTAAAATGACTTTTCAGATCAAAGCTGCTTTGTCTGCACACAGCAGAGGTCCATGCAGCCAGCTCAAAAAAAAGTCAGATCTCACTGATGTCACACAAAAAGGTGAAATTAGACATCTAGGCAAGAGGGAAAACTTAGCTGGGAATGGGTACCACTGAGGCTCCCCCTCCATTCCTCCTTGCCTCTGCTTCTCCCTGCCTGACCTTTCTCTTCTCTTTTTTCTCCCTCCTTTTGCTCATATTAGTATTTCCTTATCTCTTCTTAACTTTGGCTTTAGCTTTTCAGGATTCCAGCATTAACCTTTTACCAGCATGATCTTTCATCTCAACCTTTCCATTCCCAAATACCCAGGAAACATCTGAAATAGCTGTTGAGGGGAAGTGGGTAAGAGGACACAATTCTGACTGCGTGGCTCTTGCTGGGGAGAAAAAGATGGTTCTGTACCCTTGAAGGTTCTTCTACCATGTATAAGAATTAAATTGATAGGAGACAGATTAACAGGAGAAAACACACACACACACACACAGAGTTTAATGTCACGCTCATGGAGGCCCAATAATGAAACTGAGACACAAAGAAAAGACAGGCAAACAGTTTTTAGAATTTTAGACAAAGAGATGGAAATCTCTGAGAAATCAACAGGACAAGGAATACTTATGTTTGGGAGCTTCAATTAGTAAGGAAAGCTAAACAGAATTTGGGCTTGTAAAAGTGACAAGATTTGCTTATACAGCCTCTCAGCTCTGAGTTTCCTTTCTCTGTGATTATGAAGTTTTTATCTCCCATTGCAGAAAGGGTACCTTCACTTGAGAAATTTATTTCCTACTTTCAGAGGGAAAAAAGGGCCAGTTCCTCTTGCCCTTGCTTTTTCTTAATTAACTTTAATTGAAAATCATCAACATACCATTATGGCATATTCTGGGGTAGCCAGTCCTGGGCCTCTACACTGTACAAATATGTGGTTGCTATGAATGATTCAATTCAGGAACCAGAAATGCTCAGAAAATGTACCTCTTAGCATATCTCTACATTGCGGAGTGATTTGCATTAAATCTAGGTCACAACATATCTCCGAAGCAATTATTGCCTTCTGTATCATCAATAATGAGGAAAACCTCTACCTTGGATCTCCACCCTGTCACACTGTCCAGCAGTCTCTCTTTAACCTGCAGTGGTTAAAATAGCTACAGACCAACTATCATGACCTGAGCTAGTTCATAGCTAACAATCTGGTTGTATGGTCTTAATTAAAAGCACATGGGTCTGGTGTTTTCGGCGTGGAGTAGGGAGAGATACTGAACTAGATAATCTCCAAGATTCTCTCCAGATCAAATGTGTTTCTGAAACAACTTGTTCTCAGTTACGTTTATAGATTCAATATTAAACTCAGTTTTGTAAATGTCACAGAAATGACTACAGCTTCTCTCTTTATAAAAGATTGGTCTATTTCCTAGTTAGCGCTCTCCCACCTCACCACACTTCATCCTATGGCACTTTTCCCTGCTATTGAAACACTACTTATTTTTCAATACCCAATTAAAATATGACGTCCTCTCCACAGTCTTCCCTGATAACAAGAATTTACTGTCCTTTCTTCTAAGGCACAAGCTACTAATGCATCTCTTCTAGCATGAATTTCAGAGAAATCTAAACTATACTTAGTTGGTCATTTATTTTACTAAATTTATTACTGAGTCATAATGCTTTAAGCACATGGATTCTTTCTTAGATATCTAAGTAAAAGTAGATTTAGAATAGAACAGACACTGAATGGATAGATGAGTGATTGAGTGAGTCTTATTCATGAATGTGTTTACTCAATGAATAAATGAGACACAAGCATTTAGAATAGAGTAGGCACTGAATGGATACAAGAATGAATGAGTGAATCTTCATTAAATGAAAATCTAAAAACAAAAATCTAGCATCCCTGAAAACATAAAACATTTTATAAACAGTAATATTTTGGAAATCCTTTCAAGGTGTTATGAGCAATTAATTTTTGTAATTTTTATATCTAATCATGGTCACCAATTCCAGTAACTAGGTCAACAGGAAATCAGTTTAGTAATCTTTTTCTCCACTTTTATGGCTTTGTATTCAAGCATTCATATGTTTGAAATCAATTTCCTTTGCTCATTGTCATGCATCATCATGAACTTCAATGGAAATATTTGTTCCATACTCAAAATCCTCTAAAAGGAAAAAATTTTTTTAATCTATCCTGCCTTTTATGCTTGCTCTTTAACAATATGCACCTGGCCTTGCTATGTTTTCTGACTTTATCCTTAACATCATTCACATAGTTTCTTTAGTTTCATCTTGTAAAGATGCAGCATGGTCTGCATCCATGAATGTGATAGTGTCTCCCATGCTGACCTGGACATCATGGCTACATGTAGTTAGTTCTATAGTGACAAGTTATAGACTTCTTTTAGGTGTTGCTCAGTTGCATAAATGTGTGTCCTAAGATCTTGGGCTGGAATTAAGAGTCTCTTCTGAGGAATATTTAGAAAATCTAGCAACTCAGTATGTAGGTTTGTAACCAATTCCTTAATCTGTTGTGTCTGATTCCTATGGTTTCCTGACTAAAAACAGACAAGCAAAGATGATGAGTAGCATGAGGGAATTTCTCTATGGTTTTTCAAATCAAACACTTCTCCAAACTAACTGGAAACTGAGTTTCTCCCAACAATGCTACTACTTGTATTGTTCTGTCTTCATAGCTATTTCTATTACTTTCTCTCCTCCATTCTGGAACTACTTAAAAAGTGAGATAAGTTCTGAGAGTAACTATTACCTTCCCTGAAAATACCTCAAAGTAAAATATAATCTCAAAAACAACAACAACAACAAAAAACTCTGTGTATCTCCCAAAGTAATCTGGATATAATCTTCAGTAAACAGAACTAAGAAGCATCTACAGTTGATTGAAACCTCATTGACACAGTTCTCTGTAGGCAATGTAAAGAGGAAAAAAAATGAGAGAGAGAATGATCAGCCTCTACATAAGAAACAGGAAGCCCACAGAGTTAAGAGCAAGCATTTCTACACAGCACCCTCCAGAACATGAGACCACACCTGGGAGATGCTGGCACAGGCATCTGGGGTGGGGGGTGGGGATACTCTTTGAAATAAATGAATCACTGGCACCAACACATTCTAAACAGAAACTATTCACTGTTATCCACCTGCCTTTGCATTCATTCAACCCTCATTAAAACTACCTTCTATTATTAATCAGTATTTGTAAAAATTTTACAATACAGCTCCTTCCTGTGACTGAGTGATTATAACCAGTGAAAATATTTTGCTGAGTTTTTCTTCTACCTCACAAATCTTGCCATTATTTTCACACCTCCTGTTAAGGAAATATTACAAAATAAAGGTATTTGCATATTAAATACAATTTTTCATATGAATACTCACTGTGAGAGAAGATGCTGAGAAAAGTATGTCTCAAGAACTGCTGTTGCAAGGGAATAGTTGCCTGCCTAATGCCTTTAAAATCATTCAGAAAAGTCTTTTATTATTTTATCTTTGAAAATTCCCTTCTATTGTAATATATTGTAAATTTTCTGTTGTAAATTGAGACTTATTCCCTTTGTGCATTTTTTCTAGAGGGATATTCAATCACCAAAATGTCATGACATCATAAAGATACCACTGATTTATTGTTTAAAAAAAAAAAAAAAAACTACCTTCTATTATTAATATGACAATAATAGAAGAGTTTACCTAAACAAGGGACTTGAATATTCCAGTTAATGAAAATCATGACTCACTATAAATTAATATATCTATCTTAATTAATTTATCATTCTCCTGGAAGTTTAGTTAAAATGAATAAATTGTTCTTAACTTAAGCCGCACAAAATGCCCTGGTACAGTTATAATGTGGACCTGCATCAAGAGTCACATACTGAATCACAGAAAAAACTGAGTAAGATATTGCCAGGCATTGAGAACATCCAGCCATCTACTATGAGTAAAATAAACTCATTACCTTCTTTGTCTTTTTAGCTTTATACTAAAGATAATATGCACTGATGGACCTTCAGATAGCTTTTGCTGTTACAGATTGTATTACCTTCAGCATGTTGTGGGGTATATTCTAAGAGCAGAGTGAGTAGGGATGGGTACAACCTGCTTTGGTGGGTCCTGCTGAGAGGGTTCTTCCAAAGAGCTAAACTGGTTTTCATTCCTACCAGGAATATGAGCTTCAATTACTGCATTATCTTCATCAGTGTTTTATTATCTTCTATTTTTTTAGATTTTATTTATTTATTTGACAGATGGAGATCACAGAGAAGCAGGCAGAGGGAGAGGAGGAAGCAGGCTCCCCGCTAAGCAGAGAGCCTGATGGGGGGCTTGATCCCAGAACCCTGGGATCATGACCTGAGCTGAAGGCAGAGGCTTTAACCCACTGAGGCGACCCTTATTATCTTCTTTTAATCCATAATAAATAGTGTCACCCTCTGTGTTTATACAATACACTGATTTCTAACAAATATGTTTAAATCAGAGAGTTATGAACTAAGTATGCAATTTGTTGCATCAAATACTGTATTAAATTAGCATTGCCCTGTGAGCTCCCATGATGTATATAACAGTGAGTACTGCAGACACTTGGGTAAACTTACCTAGTCCAACCAATCACTGGCAAATAAGTTACAACAATAATTTCCTAACAACTGGAGTTTTAATGCAAAATGGATAATCCAGAAACTTCATTCATTTCTTCAAAGTGGAGAAGAAATAATTTTTACGGCATCATAAAATATGAAACTCGTTTATTCAAAAAATATTTTCAGGAACTTTGATTAGAAAGTTTAAAAGTTCCTAATGAAAATTCCTGTTTGGTTCAACAGTGATGAAAAGAATACCACCATTCAGATTCTAGCTAAGAATGAAAACTTCTTGTCTCTGAAAACCAGTTTTTTTTAAAGGAATGTTAAAACAATTATGCAACTATGTAGAAAGCAGGGAAGACAAGATTTTAAGCCTCTTCATATGGCCCAAGGCTGCATTTTCAAACCAAACTCAGCTTTTATAGCAATTATTCTTTAAATCTAAAAACAGTGGCAAAACAAACAAAATATTACTTGCACACCAGTTTTCTGATGTTAATCTAAAACAACTATGACCCCTGCTGTCCACATGTGTTTGCACATTTAAATTCTCAAAGCAAAGCACAGCATCTTACTGAGTGTTCTTGAGTTTCTAGTAAAAAGGTCACTAGACTGGAAACCAATGCAAAGTCTAAAAATATGCCTCTGCTTCTCAAGAAATAGACAACTCAGGAAAATTTGAGGAAAGGAGAAACATGTTAGTTTATAATAGTTCCACTTTTCCTGAAAGTTTTACTGCAAACTAACCTCAGGCACTGTACCTGGCCTTCTCCAGCCCATATTTGTGAACAGGTTAAGCAGTAGTGTAAAAAGAATGGCTCCAAATATTAGGTTAAAAGGGCCTATTAAGACATGTTGACACTGACCATTACAACCTCTGGTTGGTTCTGTAGAATAAAAATACTAGGAGGCCCTCCAGCTAGGATTTTAATGTACCATTTCATGAAAAAGATAAACTGGACATCTCTTAGGCCAAAGAACTGTTTATTTACATATGTAATTTGGGATGAGGGGTGTAGAAAAAGAGAATTATTTTATTATTATTACTATTATTATTGAGCATTTCCAATAAGACAGTCACTTTGCTGTGAGACTTCAAGTCATAAAAATATGTCTATGTTCCCCGTTTGTTCTTAACTTTAAAATTTATAGGTTGCTTTGGGTAGTATAGATATTTTAACAATGTTTGTTCTTCCAATCTGTGAACATGTAATGCTTTTCCATTTCTGTGTGTCCTCTTCAATTTCTTTCATAAGTGCTCTATAGTTTTCAGAATACAGATCTTTTACATCTTTACTTAGATTTATTCCTGGGTGTCTTATTATTTTGGGTGCAGTTGTAAACGTGATCAATTCCTTGATTTCTTTTTCTGCTGCTTCATTATTGGTGTATAGAAATACAACAGATTTCTGTACATCGATTTTATATCCTTTGACTTCCCTGAATTCATGTACAAGTTCTAGCAATTTTTTGGTGGATTGTTTCAGGTTTTCTACATAGAGTATCCTGTCATCTGCAAATAGTGAAAGTTTGACTTCTTTCTTGCCAATGCAAACCCCATCAAAATACCACCAGCATTTTTTCACAGAGCTAGAATAAACAATCCTGAAATTTGAATGGAACCATAAAAGACCCAGAATAACCAAAATGAGACTGAAAAAGAAAAACAAAATTGGAGGCATCACAATTCCAGATTTTAAGCTATATTACAAAGCAGTAGTAATCTGAAACAGTATGGTCACAAAAACCGACACATAGATCAATGGAACAGAATAGAGAACCCAGAAATGGACCCTCAACTATATGGTCAACTAATCTTCAACTAAACAGGTAAGAATAAAAAGGACAGTCACTCAACCAATGCTGTTGGGAAAACTAGCCAGCAACATACAGAAGAACAAAACTGGACCCCTCTCCTACACCACACAAAAAATAAATTCAAAGTTGATGAAATACCTTACTGTGACATGAAACCATCAAAATACTACAGTAGAACACAGGCAGAAACCTCTTTGACCTTGGCTGTAGCAACTTCTTGCTAGACATGTCACCACAGGCAAGGAAACAAAAGCAAAAATGAATTATCAAGCCTTCATCAAGATAAAAACATCTGCACAGCAAAGGAAACAATCAGCACAACTGAAAGACAACCTACAGAACAGGAGAAGATATTTGCAAACAATATATCTGATAAAGGGTTAGTAACCAAAACCTACAAAGAATTTATCGAACTCATCACCCAAAAAACAACTCAGTTAAGAAACGGACAAAAGGCATGAATAGACACTTTTCCAAAAAAGAAATCCAGATGGCTAACAGACACAGCAAAAGATGCTCAACCTCACTCATCATCAGGGAAATGCAAATCAAAACCATGATGAGATACAATCTCACACCTGCAGGATGGCTATAATTAACAACACAAGAAACAACAGGTATGTTAGTGAGGATGAAGGGAAAGGGGAATCACTTGCACAGTTGGTGGGAATGTAAACTGGTACAGCCACTCTGGAAACAGTATGGAGGTTTCTCAAAATGTTAAAAAAAATAGAGAGCAATCTTTAGATAGGAGAAGAATAAATGAAACAAGATGGGATTGGGAGGGAGGCAAACCATAAGTGACTCTTAATCTCACAAAACAAATTGAGGGTTGCTGGGGGGAGGGGTCTTGGGAGAAGGGGGTGGGATTATGGACATTGGGGAGGGTATGTGCTTTGGTGAGTGCTGTGAAGTGTGTAAACCTGGTGATTCACAGACCTGTACCCCTGGGGATAAAAATATATGTTTATAAAAAATAAAAAATTAAAAGTTAAAAAAAAAAAATAGAGCTATCCTATAGTCCAGCAACTGTACTACCAGGTATTTATCCAAAGGATAAAAAAATACAGATTTGGAAGGATATATGCATACTGATGTTGATAGCAGCATTATCAACAGTAGCCAAACTATGCAGAGAGTCCAAATGTCCATTGACTGATGAATGGATAAGGAAGATGTGAGATTCAAACACTTGCGCGTGCGCACGTGCACACACACACACACACACACATACATATACAATGGAATATTACTCAGCCATCAAAAAGAACAAAATCTTGCCATTTGCAAGGGTGTGGATGGAGCTAGAATGTATTACACAAAGTGAAAGTCAAAGTCAGTCAGAGAAAGAAACACCATGTGATTTCACCCATATGTGGAATTTAAGAAAGAAAACAGGTGAACATACAAGAAGGCGGAAAAGAGAAAAAAAAGGAGAGTAGGAAACAAGACTTAAGTAACTCTTAAGGATAGAGAGCAAATTGAGGGTTAACGGAGAGAGGTGGCTGGGGATGGGCTAGATGGGTGATGGGGATTAAGGAGGACACTTGCTATAATGAGCACTACCATATTGCACTATATGTTAATTACCTAAAATTTAAATTAAAAAATAAATACATAAAATTTATAAAGCACTACTTTTCAACTTATAAAATACTACTGATGCATGAATATATTTAAAAATTATATAATAAATCAGGACTTAAACCAAATAGAAAATAAGAAATTACTTTACGAAGTGAAATCTTAGTACCATTCACACTTTCTTCATAAATCATTTTCCTATTCCTATTTTTCTAAGGTCATAAATTACAGAAGTATAATGAATTTCCAAAATCAAGGCCAGGACCTACAGTGTCACTGACAAAGTAGTGCTGTTCTTCTTGAGGAAAGTTCTTCTCTGCAATGAAAATCAATTCTCTAATCATAAAGAACCATATATTTGAGAGTAAGAACGGGTCACTGGATTCTTCACATTAAATAGTTTTACACTTGTATTGCTCTGAATGCCTTTCTGCATATATATTCAATTTTGTCACACCCACTCTAAATGTTGCACTAAGCCCTAAGATTAGTGCACTAAGCACAATTGTGCAGAGGTTCTGATAAATGCAATGAGACCAGTGGAATTAATACTTCAATCTAAGTAATGCCTTTACTTTCTTTTACAACAGTGTAATGCTGACTCATTTTGAGAAAGTACTGCCATTTCAGTATGACCATTATATTATATAAATTCATATAAATTTCATATAATCTGCTACATTTTTCACTATTAAATTTTGTATTAAGGACAGTTGATTAGTTGATTCAGTCCATGAAGTTCATGAAGTTCATTTTAATTTTGTTAATTAACATTTTATTTTGCTTTCATTCACAAGTATAATAAAAATGTCTATTTTTCAATGATTAGGGATGTATTTATTCAGTGTTTTTTATGTTGTAGGCACTGCTAATCATATAGTTTAATTCATCCCCTACTTAAGACTTAATTTTTATAGATTTCTAGGTCTTCATCAAAGTACCTAAAAAATACCAAATACAGTAGATTCATGGCTCAGTCTAGCTCAGTCATCAGTCATCAGGCTAAGTGAAATACCTGCTCTGAGCTCCTTCAGCCCAATGTGTTCAGAAACCAGTATTCAAATTCTGAGCACACAGCGCTTGGCAAACACTGAGTCCCCATGATTTGTTTTCTCCATCCAAGTCTTGACTTTCCATCTCAACAGCCCAATCATCAGCCACTGCATCTTGTTTTAGTACTTTCTGAATATGTGTTAGCTGAGCTATTGAACTAGACAAACCAGGACAAATGCATAGCCCTGAAGCATGGTACCCATTCACATCCCCACTTGTCCTCACTTCACTGTCATCTCACTCCCAGTAAACCTTCTCTGATGCTCATTTACCAAAGTTGGCTTCACCTCTCTGTTTATACATCATCTTTAATTGCCTCATTGTAGCCCACTGTATTATAAGCACTAATTTAGTTGTCTTATCCTCCAGATTCCTGGCTCCATGAGGCAAAGTATGTTTATCTCCCTCATTCTTACATCCCCAGTGCCTCACAGGGTGCCTATGGCTGAGTAAGAGCCCATTCATAATCATCTGTAAAGTGACTTGATGAAAGTTCAGGGCATGCCGCCCCAGAATGTGCCACTTTGGCATGTGGGTTATCTCCTCAAAGCTCAACAATCAAGGCAATCAAATCCAATAGACTCAAGAAGAGCTTTTCACTTCTCCCTTGACTATCTAAAAGAATTTAGATGAGGACTCAAACCAGGAAGACCTATTGCCATTATAGAGGGCAAGGCAGGCCCCTCAAGATGAGCCACTTTGATTTGTGGACTATTTTGAGATGAAAGCAATCAAGACCCTGGAGGCTCAAAAAAAAAAAAAAATTGCCTCTCCTTTAACTATATATAGAAGAACCTAAATTGGGGGTCTTTCCTAGTATAAGAAGGTTTTAGCAGAGATAAATTTTATTTGAGAGACCCACCTGTTTAGCAGGGCAGACATCGAATTACCAAACATCTGGTCCTATTGCCCCATGAAGTGCATTCCTTCCCTTCAAAGTTCCAGACCCCAGCCCCTTCTCCTTAGCTCAGGATAACATATAAGCCCCAAATGCCTGCCCAAGAGCTTCACAGCACTTTGCGAGATTTCTTTTTCTCCAGTTAATGTGTCATATCAATTTAACCATTAGACCAGCCAGAGAACCTAGAAGGTAAGAAGGAAAACCGTTTTTCTATCCCTACAGAATGAATGATCCATACTATTTAAGACAACTTTCTTTCTTTTTTTTTTTTTAAAGACTATTTATTTATTTGACAGGCAGAGATTACAAGTAGACAGAGCCTGATGCGGGGATCGATCCCAGAACCCTGGGATCATGACCTGAGCCGAGGGCAAAGGCTTTAACCCACTGAGCCACCCAGGTACCCCTAAGACAACTTTCTAAATTGCTTATAAATTTGATTAAAAGGGAAAGAATGTTTAAATATAAAAATCTTTTTAGTCTGGTATAGCCGCCTAATGCTATGCCTAACTTAATTACAATTAAAACAAGCATCTCAGATGTTAGGTGAACACAGAATACACATGGTATTTTATACAGTCTGACACTTCCCCACATTCCAATATTTTATTTCAGTATTTCTGCAGGTGGGCCCAAAAGAAGATTTCATTTTTTCTGAATTGTGGGCACTTCCCTTTCTTTTGCATAATTTATTGAGCATTTAAACACGTGATTCTGAGATTTCTCTTTCTCTTTTACTAAACATTGCTAAGTCTTACAGTAAAATGTTAAATGCATATGTCCAACTACTCAAATGGCTGAACTTTTTAATAAGATTTTATTTATTTATTTATTTATTTGACACAGAGAGAGAGCACAAGCCGGGGGGGTGGGGTGGCAGGCAGAAGGAGAAGCAGGTTCCTCATGGAGCATGTAGCCTGATGTGAGTCTCTATCCCAGGACCCTGGGATCATGACCTGAGCCAAAGGCAGACACTTAACCAAATGAGCCACACAAGCCCCTGACTGAAAATTTCTTGAGGACAGGGTCTACTTGTTGCTTTATCTTCACACATTCTGATATCTCAGTGTTCAATTCAGTGTTTAATCAATATTGCATTAATTATTGCCTAAAATTTATGAACATTGAGTGTTGGGCATTTTTATTTTTCACAACAGAATTTCTTAATTTATTTTTTTTTAATCATAAGAACTATTAAAGTCATTCAAATTTACTCACTTTTTTGTAGATCAGCACATATGGTAAATTTTGCTGAGCTTTATATCAGAAAATAAGAATATTGGGGCACCTGGGTGGCTCAGTGGGTTAAGCCTCTGCCTTCCGCTCAAGTCATGATCCCAGGGTGCTGGGATCGAGCCCCGCATCAGGCTCTCTGCTCAGCGGGGAGTCTGCTTCCTCCTCTCTCTCTGCCTGCCTCTCTGCCTACTTGTGATCTCTTTGTCCAATAAATAAATAAAATCTTTAAAAATAAATAAATAAATTGTTAGAAATTTTTCTTTAAAAAAAAAGAAAGAAAATAAGAATATTGGTATTTTAAAACCATTAATTCCTGCCTTTTTATTTGATGAAGTCAGATTAAGTTTAGAAAATCCTCAATTCTTCATGCCAGTTACTAGAGACCTTTTATATTATTCATTAACTCAACTGATGTCTACCTAAAGAAATCCAATTCTCACTGCAGTTGTATTTCCACAACATGATTATATCAGCCATGTTTACGTCCTTTCTGTTTTTTTATTATTACAATGGATAAAAATTATCTTGGGGGATGTATACTTTAAGATCATTACTAGGTCTGCAACATAACCAGATGAAGTAAAAAACTCAGGTGGGGCTGTTAAGCGAGCTCCTCTGCTGCCTTCCAAATGGCATCACCATGAGGCATGGGCTTCTAACAGCATGGAAGCATGGAATGAGCAAACATTCCAAGAGGACAAGCTCTAGTGTGTATGCCTTTGAATGCATCAGGCTTGCTAATGTTCCATCCTGAAGTAACTATGGGAGGATGCCTGACCAGTAGGGAAGCAATGGGAGAGGACCACCAGCAGGGAGAAGCATGCCCTCACTGACATGGTTTCAAATGGAAGTACGTAGTGATAACAAAAACCAAACAACTCTCAGTTGATTTTATCACAGTTCTAAAATTCTCTACAGGCAATGCCTGCATTTCAGGGCCAGCTGCACTGCACACACTGAACTATAAAATGCATGGATATTGGAGGTATAGTTCATTTGGGGACCACCAAAGTTGCAGTCGACCACAATGTGTGGAGTATTTTAAGTCAAAGAGTTTGGGCAATTCATTAAAAATGGTGAATAAAGCAAAAAAAGAGTCAAAAATTATAGAGAAGAGCATTGAGCCTGAATGCCTTAGAATACTGGTTGTTTCTCAGAAATTAAATAATAATATTCCTGAGGCAGGAGGTATTAAAGTAAGATAAGATAGGTTTAGTGTAAAACGCTGATAAAATGTACAGGTAGAAATTTCCCAAATGTAATTGGAAATATGCCCATAATTAGTATTGAGGGGACAACTAGAAATATAGGTTGTCTGTGTGAGATATAAAAGCATGGAGAGAAGGAGCTAGAGTAAGTTAAACTCTGCAGGGATGCTCATGTGGAAATGGAAACAAGAGGACAGCGAGTCAGGAAACATGATGCGGTGAGAAGGGACAGAAATTGGGAAAAAGATATCAAAGATGGAGAAAGTTTCAAGAAGTAGGAGATATTTAATTGGGTCAAATACTAGAGGGAAATGGGTTAATAGCAATATACGAAAATAGGCCAATTAACTTAGCTATCGGGATGTCCCTTCCAACAGAACATTTCGGTTGAATAGCATAGAAGAGTCAGGCTGTAAGGGTTATGGAAGAGAAACCATGCAATCTACTGATCCTAAAAGCACTTGGCATGTGAATGATCATTATATAATTTGTATAGGCTTAACAAACAATATCTTATTTACTACAACAACCCTGTAAGGTAGGTCAGAATAACCACATTTCATAATGTCAGAAAATTTACTTCAAACTTGGAAACAGGTAAGAGAGCACAGTTTCTTTTTTCTTTTCAATGCAATGTTAGACATGACTTTTATTGTCTGAGCAATTTACAACTCTGAGAGGCAAAGGTTAATTCAAATATTTTTACCTAGCAGAGAGACAAATAATTTCTCTCTGGTGGAACAGGTAATGTCTATTGGATATTCACCAATTTGGTATCTAAACAAGCAGTTTTCTTATAATTTTTTTTCAAATTGTTGATTATTCCTAACTTTTCAAACACTCTTTTGCTGATTTTGAAATCCTGGTTGTTGCCTCACTGCAGTTTTCTGGAAAGAAGTACAAGCAAGGACTGGGAAGATGGGGTGCCCTTAGCCCAGGCTGGAGGTATTCACATGCATATCCTCAACACTAAAGCAAGCACCTGAGCCCCAAGGCTGTCTTGGCTACAGCACCTGCTCGCTTCTAGCCCTGCCTGCTCCTGCTGTCTATCCTCAGACCTGGGGTTCATAAAAACACACGAGACTTTTGTTCACTCTTGGGATGCTGCCTTTGTTGGAACCTCTCCAGGTGCTCCTTCATGTGGGAAATTGGAATACCAGGGAACTAGCACCTCTTTTTATTTATTTATTTTTATTTTCAGCATAACAGTATTCATTATTTTTGCACCACACCCAGTGCTCCATGCAATCCATGCCCTCCATAATACCCACCACCTGGTACCCCAACCTCCCACCCCCCCGCCTCTTCAAACCCCTCAGATTGTTTTTCAGAGTCCATAGTCTCTCATGGTTCACCTCCCCTTCCAATTTCCCTCAACTCCCTTCTCCTCTCTAACTCCCCTTTTCCTCCATGATATTTGTTATGCTCCACAAATAAGTGAAACCATATGATAATTGACTCTCTCTGCTTGACTTATTTCACTCAGCATAATCTCTTCCAGTCCCATCCATGTTGCTACAAAAGTTGGGTATTCATCCTTTCTGATGGAGGCATAATACTCCATAGTGTATATGGACCACATCTTCCTTTTCCATTCATCCATTGAAGGGCATCTTGGTTCTTCCCACAGGTTGGTGACCGTGCCATTGCTAACTAGCACCTCTTTTTTGTTTCTTGCCCGCACTGTCATAGTACATGAATAAAGGTTCATGGTTCTCATGACCACCTTCCCACCTGGTAGCTCATCACATGCAAAGCACAACATTAGCAACTTGATAGAGCTAGAAATTATGGATACCAGGAAAGGGATCCTGGGTAAGGAAGATGGCTTAAAAATAACGATTAGCATTTGAGTGGTTTTCCCTCAACTCTTCTAGGCCTCTCCCCCTAATAAGAGAGATTAACAGGAAAAAAACAAAATATGGTTCATAAAACGTGTTCCTCCTGTATGCATGGGAGAAACCCCAGAAAACAGTGACTCCCTAAAACGACCATCTCCAGCTACAGACAGAAGGTGTGGGAACAAAGGGAGACAGTTATGGAAGGTTACAGGAAAAGAGTGAACAGTGACAAGGGTTTTACAAGTAACAAATGCAGTAAACACTATGGGGTTGTTTGCAGCCTTAGTCCCTGCCTCCTCCACGGATGAGCTTTTCTAGAGATTCAGGCATCCTCTTTTCCAGGCACAGGGAGGGAGACACTCCTACAAAGGAGATTCCTCTTGTACGAATAAATACCTCTTACAAGAGAGTAGCTTCTACTTAGTTCTCAGAGCTTCACCTGTCTCTGTGGTTTTCTAAAAATAACGAGCTCCAAGTAATCAATGTGCCAAAGGAACATATTGTGGGATGGTATGCGTTGCTCCCCTTCACCAGGCATGCTGCTGTCACTTCCAAAGTGATACTTACTGTTTTTTTTTTTTAATAATTACAGCAGCCCAAATAGGTAGGTGTTATAGCTCTGCTAACTTTACAAACAAGGGACCTGAGGTTTGGGTTGGTTGAACACTTGCCCACCTCCCACAGCAAGCATTTTGCAGAGCCAGGATTGGAATGCAGGTGGCTGAGGCTTTGAAACTACACATTTAATTAAAAGACTTGATGATTGCCTGCAGATATCTGCCATCAAGCAGAGCAGAGTAAGACGAGTTGATGGCAATACCACCAGTAGGACTGATGATAATAATCTGAACAGAAGAAAAAAAAGAAATCAGTCTGGAAAAAGTATTGGAGCCACAAGTCTGATGGCCCTCACTTAAGTTACCAACACATTGCCAAATAAAAACAGGATGTTTCCACCTGTGCACGGGTTTGGTGAGGACAGCAAGGAAAGGGAAATCAGAGGGTGAGGGGCAACTCAGGATCTGGAAAAGATATACTCAGATTGAGTCCAGCACATGTGCGTACATTCTGATACCACAAGCGCAGAAGGAGGGAAGCAGAGAGAGTTCCACATAAGGTGTGGGGGAGCATGGGAGGCCAGCATCATGGAGGAAGGTGATCTTTTGTCATTAGTCAGAAGGAAAGAAAAGGGGATGAGAAAAAGTGCAGAAATAATTAGATGCAGCAGGGCTTTGGCAGGGGGCAAAGGCTGGAGGGATGAGGGAGTTCTCACTGGGTGACCTCAATCTGCTTAGGAAAATGGGAGACAAGGTCATGTGCTGAGGATAAAGAAGCTGAGTTTGATTGGAAGGGACAGGACTGGAGCAGCCAGGCTGATGATGAATTGGGAAGAGAACGTGATGTAAATAAAAGGATTGCTAAGCAGCAGAGAGAAGCAGGCTGTTACCTAGTCGAACAGTGCAGTCTGAGACTGGAGGGGACCGAGGGGGAGTCACAGGAGAGTCAAGGCAAGCCCGAGACTGGGAGGGACTAGGATGGAAGCTCCCCAGAATTCAGACAGGTGCGAGCAGGACAAGGGAATCTGCAGGAGGTCATAGGAGAGGGAAGGCAAACCCAAGACTAGGGGGGACTAGAACAGAAGCTCCTCAGAATTCAGACAGGTGTGAGCAGGACCAGGGTCCCTGCCAAGTGTCCTGTCAAGAGTCTACTCTTTCACCATCACGGCACTGTCACATAGGGACATCACTGCTATCCTGCAAGTGTCCCTAGCAGGACTGAAAAGAACCCAAGAGCAGGGGTTGTGCCCCCTTTGTTCCTCTCTCAATGCAACAGAGGACACAACCCATCTCAAGTGTACTCAGGGACCCGTAAATAGCTGATTCCTGCTTGGACTTTGACAGCCCCATAGTAACACCTTCAGGTCTTTGTGCTCTCCTGGAGCTGGTCGTGTTTTCTCTCCTGAGTTTTCTCCTACTGGAGGCCCTGGTTCTTGTGATTTGTGTCTGTCTTGACTTTGACCTGCCTACCTGGCTTTGTCCAGTGCTCTTATCCTTCCCTTTCAGAGTGATGATCTGCTTCCAGAACCACTCCTCTCCCTCAGTCACCAGTTTCCAGACATCCTTATCTCTGTCCATTAGTTAAAATCACAGCATGTACTGCCACATTATGCCCTGGGGGACCTTGGAGGACTCCCAGAGCAGGTACCACTATACCCTCCTAAAAACTGGTAGGACTTTGCTGGCTGGAAAACTCTTCAGGCACAAGAGGCATTGTGTCTCCTGTGTTTGGCAAACCACGGATGTTTTAGCATGTTTGGCACATAGAAGAGGTATCAGACAGCGATGGGAGGTGAAACTTTAAAACAATGGAGGAGAAGTTAGAGGATTAGGGCCCTTACCATGATAATGACATTATTCTATAGGTGAGAAGAAATATGCTATAAAAGGCTATGGAATAGGAAATTTTCAGCAGAGGAAATAGAGAATTCATGGGGAACATTATGCTTTTTCCAGATATTAATGGGGTAAAATGCAGAAACACAAGTTTCCTGCAGATATTTTGTAAAGCTAAGGTTAATCTGTAGGATTTAAAGAAAAGTTCTGGATGAGAATGACCTTTTATTTCATGAAGGCTCGCTAGCAGAGAAATAGTATCATGAGGGAGGGCATTTCATGAGGCAAACCCAAGAGGCATTAAAGTAGAAGCTGCAGTTGGCCTGTGGAACACACATGAAAGAAGATGGTGTGAAAAGCAGAAAACACAACCAATGATGCCTTCCCATTAGTAGATTTTCTATGTCATCTACCCTTCAGAATGCCAGAATGTTGTATGTTCCACAGGTCCTGAGCAGTTAAATGACCACCCAGAGCAAACTCCAAAATTAATTCTGACAGAAAACCTTGACAAGCAGTTTCTAGGCCTCAGTGATTCTGTGGAAATACAGGTATAAACCAAATTTCATCGTCTAAAGAACTCTCACTTTAAAGGCTGAGATTTCATGCTACAAGTTTAAAAGGGGAAATCTCCCAAAATATAGTTACAGTAGCTTAAGATTCTCAAAAGTCCATTTCCTACTGTTAAGACTATTTTAGTCTTCACTCCACAAAGAAAAATAGTTAATTATATTCAAGATTTTAAAACTGCTTTCTTGCAGGTGGGGTTTATAACATGGCTTTGTTCTTCAATAAGAAAATTGTTCCTATATTCCCCTTAGTCTCATTTGTCTTACTTGAATCATTTTCCACGGAGATTGAGGTCAAAAGGTAGACTGATCTAATCATTTTTCACCTCAGATGTGACAAGTTCTCAGAGTTGCATTTAGCTTATCAATGCGTTCAATGACATACAATTATTTGTGTTAAATTTTAATTATACAAAGGTTCTCAAATGCATGGAAGTCTATGAATGGTGGTTTTTCTTAATCTCGTTTTTCTCAATAAAAGAGTATTTGATAAGGAAATCAACTCTTAATGAGAATCTTGGAATTGGTTCTTTAGCATTAACATTTCTCAAATACACCTGCCTTATTTTCACCTGGAATTGCAGCTCACAAAATAAATAGTGGCTTAATCCAGGCAAACTCTGCAGTTCCTAACCAAGCCAGGTAAAAACACAGTATGACCAGGGAAAGTTCATTTTCCTGCATTGCATTCTGTTAAGTCTCCCTTTCAGAAATTTAACTCAGAAAGGTGAAGGTCAGAAGGATTGGAGAGGCTGTACCTGCGTGGCCACATCCTCTCCTTTCCTCACCGCCGGTCACTTGCCATCAGAAAATTTCCTATGCCATCCAAATTATCTGGGGAGTGTTTCCCAAGTCTGTCTGCTCCTCAGAACACTAGAAGAACCTTTTTTTCTTTTTTTTTAATTAGACATCTAAACCTCAACAAAGACTGAGAATCTTTGGATTTAAGGCTTTGAAATCCATACTTTCTAAAAAGTTTCCCAAGGGGAAATGACAAAGAAGAACCATTGTGTCCAGATGTGAGTTTAATGTGAGTTCCTTGATACTCAACTCTTATTATTTTTTTTTTCACATCCCAAATTCTCTACAAGTGGTCTCTCAGCTGTTGTGGAAGTTCCATATCAAAAAAAAAAAAAAAAAAAAAATGCCTGCCAAAAAAACAAAAAGCAAAAAACACCTGCTATAAAGTCTCTCCCTTCTTTGTTGTATCATATTTAAGTTTCTCCAGTGCTTTTTTAACCCCTCCATGGGCTCAAGTTTGGATGTTTTCCCCATGACCAGCAACCAAGCCCTGAGACTAGCTCCATCTTCCTTCTCCACAATGCCAGACATTGCCATCCACACTTCCTCATTTAGAAATGGCCTTCATTTACTTCCGGATGAAACAACCCTAAGTCTGTCCAAAATTTTCCCTTTCTTCTAAGCTTTGTATTTTTAAAATCAACTTTATGTAGGCATAATTTACATACAATAAATACACCCATTTTAAGTGGATCTCTTGAAAATTTTTGACAAATTTATATACAAGTGTAATCATTGCTACTACCAAAATAAAGACTATCAAACCAAATGTATCCTGTGTTCCTTTCTCCCCAGACTCTGCCTCAGGAAACCTCTGAATTGCTTCCTGTCATAATAGATTAAATTTGGCTTTTCCAGAGGGTCACATAAATATAATTCTATAGTACAGCTGACCTTGGACAGCCCAGGAGTTAGGGGCACCAACCCTCCACATAGTAAAAAATCTATGTGTACCCTTCAACTCCCCCAAAAAGTTTACTAATAGCCTGCTCTTGATCAGAAAGAAGCCCTACCAAATGACATAGTTGATTAACATGTATTTTATATGATATATACATATATGTTATATGCTATATGCTCTTATAATACAGTAAGCTAGGGAGAAGAAAATGTTTTTAAAATCGTAAGGAAAAGAAAATACATGTACAGTATTGTTCTGCATTTATAGGAAAAAATCTGCATGTAAGTGGACCATGTAGTTCACACCCATATTGTGAAAGGCTCAGCTCTGTCCATGTTTTTTGTAGAGCTGCTCTTGTTCACATAATTGTATTAGTCTGTATTCTCCAGAGAAATAGAATCAATAGGGTGTTTGTGTGCATGTGTGTTCATGCGTGCAAGTGTGCACGTGTGTGCATGTGTGGGTGTGTGTGTAGTCAAGCAGCTGGGTCATGCAATTTTAGAAGCTGGCAAGTCCAAAACCTTCGGGGTGGACCAGCAAGCTGGAGACCTAGGGTGGACCAGCAAGCTGGAGACCTAGGAAGGAACCAATACTACACTTCTCTACCCACGCCTCCTGTAGGCAGAATTCCCTCTTGCTCGGAGCAGGTCATTCCTGTTCTACAAAGGCCTTCAATTACTTAGATGAGACCCACTCACCTTATGGAGAGCAAAGTGCTTTACTCAAAGTGCACTGATTTAAATGTTAATCTTAGGGGCACCTGGGTGGCTCAGTGGGTTAAGCCACTGCCTTCGGCTCAGGTCATGATCTCAGGGTCCTGGGGTCGAGTCCCGCATCGGGCTCTCTGCTCAGCAGGGAGCCTGCTTCCCCTCTCTCTCTCTGTCTGCCTCTCCATCTACTTGTGATTTCTCTCTATCAAATAAATAAAATCTTTTAAAAAAATAAATAAATAAATAAATAAATAAATGTTAATCTTAGCCAAAAGCACTCTCATAGAAACATCCAAATAATGTTTGACCAAATATCTGGGCACTATGGCCAAGCCAAGTTCACACATAAAATTAACCATCACAATTATTTTCCTGATATTCATCCCTGTGTCACACGAATGAATAGATTGGTCCCTTTAAATACTGAATGATATTCCATTATGTGAATATGCCACAGTTTGTCTAGCTCTTCTCCTGTTGACGGAAACCTGCGTACTTCCGATGTGCAGCTATTACGAATAGTACTGCTATAAGCACATACAGATAAGTATGTGTGAGAACATATGTGTCATTTATCTTGGGGAAATGTGTACGAGTAGGATTGTTGGGTCTTATGGTAAGTGTATATTTAACCTTGTAAAGATTGTCAAGTTTTTTTTCATGGTGGTTTTCTATTTTAAATTTCCAAAAGTAATGTAGGAAATTTCCAGCTGCTCTGTATTCTCACCAAACTCTTGGTATTTTCAGGGTGTTCTAATTTTAGTGGTGTCTAATAATATCTCACTGTGGTTTTAATTTGCATTTTCCTTTTAACTAATGATATCGAGCATCTTTTTATGTATTGACTGGCACTTGTATATCTTCCTTTGTGAAGTGTTTCTTCACATCTTAAGCCCATTTTAAAAATTGCATTGTTAGTTCCTATCCTTGACTTGCAGGTGTCCTTTATGTGTTCCGAATACAACTCCTTTGTGACAAGTGTATATATATTACAAAGGCTTTCCCCCAGTTTGTGGTTGGCTGTTTTTATTTTCTTAGTGGTATCATTAGAAGAGCAGAAGTTTTTAATTTAAATGCAGTCCTGTTTTTCTATGTTTTCCTACAGAGTTTGGTTTTTATGCTTTGACCTTTGCTTATCAAAGATCAGAAAGATGTTTTCCTCCAGAAGATTTTTAATTTTTGCTTTTACATTTATGTCCATTCTTGGTTTGTTATTTGTGTATTGTGTGAAGAAAGAGCTGATATTCATTTATTTTCCATTTGGATAGCCCATTGTCCTAACACCATTTTTGATAAGGCTAGCCGATCCCCCTTTAATTGCCTTGTCACCTTTGATGAAAATCAATTGACAAATATGTGTGGACCTATTACTGGTGTCTGTTTTGTTCCAGTAATCTACCTGTCTATCCTCATGCCAACAACAACATTATGTTCAATCACTGCAACTTTCATGGTAAGTCCTGAAATCAGGCAAAGCAGGGCCTCCAACTTTGTTCTGCTTTCACAAAATTGTTTTTGGTGTAATCTTCATTTTAATTCTAGTTACCAATGCATTTAGTACTGCATGAAATGCATATATATTAGTCTTTAATTTGATGTTTTCATAGGATTCAGTCAGTGGGTATGCAAATGCACAGGCAGAAACACAGCAGCCTCTTTCGGTCCTGCTAATTATTATCTTTTTTTAAAGTTACTTTGTTAAACATAGCGAGTGTTTCCTAGCTTACTGCCTGGGATTGATGTATCACTGAACTCCCATCACATAACATCTCTTCCCCTCCTCATCCATGGTGAGTCTGAGTCTCGACATCATGCCTACTGTCCCTGTCCCATATTCTTCTCCCAGACAATCTTGTCAATGCTTAAACATTTGAATTTCTTTAAACCCAACCTACTGCTGTCAATGCTGCTTTTCTTAATCTTAAAGACAGCACCTGAGGTCTAACCTTGTCAGAACTTAGATGGAGGATAATCACCTTTATGACATGTACAAATGTCACTGCACATTTTGATGGCATTCTCACTATGTCAGAGCAAATCCAATTTCTGGTCTGCTCTCCCTGGAAGTTTTCTTCTGCCTTACTGATTTATAACGTACGTTAGCTATTATGAATCTTCTCCTCCAAACAATCATGACATGACTTTTTAAAAGTAAATCATTATGGATGGTTTGTATTCATCTCCAATTATTTATTTTTAAAATAAAGGCCAACAGAACAAAAGGAAGGTTGAATTTAGATGCCCTGTTGTGAAGGACAGGTTTACTCAGTTATTTCTGAGGAAGCAATAAGCCGGGGGAGTTGCAAATGAAGAGCAGAGGAAAAAGGGGAAGAAGGGGCGCTTTCCTCTGGAACTACCAAGAATAGGGTGAGGATCAAAGCAGCAGGAATTCAGAGTCACAAGAAGAGCCTCCTTTGCATATTTCAACTTCCAGTAGCCTCTCCCACCCACAGCATTTTCTCAGTAGCTGTGCTGGTATGTGTCAGCACCATGATTTCCATAAACCTGGATCTGAGATCTTCTGATGCAACCCCATCTACCTCTCACGTATCTACAAAAGTCACCACTTCCATTTCTTCAGCTCCTTTCTTTTCACTTGTGCCCTACAGATTATGCTTCTTCTTCCTGATGGCCATATGGACTCCTTGGTGTAAGAGGAAAATACACAACATAGCAACCCCACAAATTTTCCCAGTTGCCCCCATCCACGGTCTGAATGTTCACCAGTTTGAACATCATCACTGACCAAGGCACTGACTGCAGAAAGCTTTAGTAAAAGCTGGGAAGTGCTGCCAATAAAAGAAAGTAGCCACAGACCACAGCCCACACAGAAGGGGACTCATGCTCTTTTCTATTCCCTCTACTAATAACCAATGTCTATGAATTTTAAAAATATTCTCACTAACACAGCTATCTACTTTCTTGACAAACCCTAAGTTTTAGAATCAAAAGAGTCATTGGACATTAATTTTTTACAGATGTAAATAAGAATCAGAATGAGAGAGAAGTTAAATGGTTTGGTAAGACCACATACAAATCTAATCCAAAAAAGAGTAAATGCTCATTTTCAGTCTCTGTCTTACCAAACCAGTCTATATCAAAAATATTCTACACACTCACCTTTCCTAGACCTTTTCAGGGATATTGTTTCGAGGTTGGAAGAAACATTTCTGGAGACAAGAAGGAGGATGTTAATTTCATTCAACAAGAAGCATGGCATTGGGAGTACTTTCCGAGAGATACAGAACGTTGTTCCACTGAAGTCAAACACAATGGAATTGATTCTGAGATTCGTGTATAGACATTTAACACCACCTAAAATTTGCAAGAAAGAATTTCCAAACTAGAGTGAAGAACAGAAGTCACGGTCTTCAACTACAAAAATAAAAGCCTGCTTCAATTTTCTAGGAAACTCTTTAAGATAAAAAGTTATCATTTATCCCGTTCATTTTACTCCCCATACTTAAAAGAACAAACTTGGAAAGAATCTGTCAACAACAGGGTCAATATGATCCAAGGGATGTTTGATTAATTATACAATACAGGAAATTCAATGTGGCTTCAGCACGTCCCATCCCCATCTTCCCAGCGACCTGCTACTGACAAAGAAGCAGAGTGTATACAGATTCTTGGGAAAAACTGTTGTCATGCCAGGGATATCTACTAACAATATAGTTCAGAAGCTGTGCGTCTGTGCTCCAGCCTAAATGACAGAGGTAAACAAAGTGCCAGCTTTCAGCACTTGCCTTGCCAGCCTTTCTCAGCTGATAGAGACATTTTTTTCCATTATCTTCAATGTAGACAGTCTCACACGTTAATAAACAGCCACCAAGAATGCAAAATAGTATTCATTATGATTGTACCAAGGTCTTGCAAGCGACAGATACTGAGGCATGACTCATTCTCGATCATAACAGATCATAAAACTGATGAATAAATACACTTTTGGGCCCAGGAAGGCCACCAAGCCAAATATATATTAAAAGCTTGCACCTTGAAATGAAAGGTGGGCCATAGTTTCATTAACCACTTACTGTTACTGAAGGACAGAATCAACAACAAATGGATTTAGCCGACAGAAGGGCAACTGGATGCTATCGCATGTGGGATTTCATCATCATAGCTCTTAGTAATGCACGGCAAACATAAAGCCAGAGACCATTACAGTCTTTGAAAAACACTGAATAAATTCACCTTTTTTTACAACTGGAAATGGCCAGACTAAAAATACTATTTTCTTCAAATCACAGGGCAGTTTGCAGGGCAGATTATTGGCCTATCCTAAAGCTGATAATGTGTGGATTCAGATTTCAAACAACTTTAGAGTGCTTAGGTGTTAGGACCATATGCAATCTGGTTTTATGTCTTTTAGAAGCCACTGACCCAGAAGCCAACATCCTCTTGATCTGCTTGTATTGTTACTGGTAATCTCCAAAGATTCAAAGAGGAAGTTGAGAAATGACATTATTCAGTCAACTACCATGAACATTCTGTGAGCAGGCCAGGGTTTTATTTACAAAGAATAGTCTATTTTCTGCCAGCCCTTCTGTAATAAAAAGACTTGTGTATCCATTGTCCATTTTCAAATGAAGCTGTAAAGTATAAATGTTCAAGACTGTCCATACCTACAAGAAGTCATCTCAATGGAAATGACATTTTTAAGGAACAATACATTCGCATGTCCATTTGAGTTATAAGACAGCCAGGTGTGATGATGTGAAGCTCTACAGCTGTCCCCAATTTCCACACCCACTATCCGCTCCTCAGAGGTCACTGCTTTTAATCACGTCTGTCTTTACTTCTGGCTGTTACTTCAAAAACCGTCAATAATATGCTTCTGTCTCCGATTCTTTCTTTATTTACTTTTACCAAACCCTACCCCTACTATAAACAAGTGAGGATTTATCTCATGATACTTCTTTCTTCATCCTCCCTATTTTTGAGACATGCAAAATTTTCCAGTTCTTTGTTGATTGCTTTGGTAAGGTTGAATAAGATACTGTAACTCTATATATCTTACTATCAACTTTAAAGTCATTTAGACATTAACTGCGTAAAATATTTAGATTTGTATTCTTTTTTTCTGCCTGTCTTTCCAACTTTGATCTCCAATTTCTGCCATTTCCCCTATGTTTACGTTAGCATTAATAGCACAGAGTTTATTTTGTAACCATGAGTACGTCATCTATGTTCTGACGAAAGCCTGATGGTAAAGTTGAAGACTAATAAAGAGGTTGCATTATATGTCTGTAGAATGATTACTCCCTACCAGGAAGATGAGATTGGCTCCAGAAAGCTAAAGAATGCTTAGTTTGGTTTCCTCAACAGTCCTCTCAGCTGAAGGGCAGAGCAAACAGACTGTCTCCGAAGGCGGAGGTGTGTGACATGCGAGGTTAACGTTAGGACGCGGCTGATGGACACCCTGGGTGTCCAAATGAGAAACACTTTACTGTACAATGCCAATATCTGGCCCAAGTTCTCCTTTAATTTCTTTGGAACACCGGTTCTCCACATGTGGTCCCAGAGCACCAGCAGCAGCAGCATCTGGAACTTGTGAGCTGGGCCTTATTGCCGTCAGCTCCAGAACAAACTTATTAGGGAGTGAGGCCCAGGAATCTGTGCCTGAACGAGACTCCAGGTGATCACGAAGCCAGCTAAGGTTTGAGAACCACTGCTTTGGAGGAGAACCCTCTAGGGTATTTCATTGAGGCGAATGGCAAACAGCTTGCAGAAATAGGGTAAAAGGAATAAGGACCAACTGGCAGCATTGTTCCAGACCTTTAATTATCACTACTCCTTTTATGAGCTCACCCTTCATTCTTACCTTTTGGACAAATTTACCCAAAGCTTGAGTCTTCTGTGGGGTTCCTTTCAATATTGTGCTTGTAAATGCTTAACAACCAGCTGACGAGAAGGGAGAGAGGCCTCGATGTGTTCTCCCAACATGGTCAATTTCAAGCTGTCAGCATATCTCTGAAGTCATAGCTGGGAAGACATGAGCACAGTCCCAGACTGGTGAGACCTGGCTCCCCACATCACTGGTCCCCTAGGAAAATACGTTCTCATGCAGCTCCCTTCTGCATACTTTCAGTTGTGTTTCACCCACCAACAGGCCTTCATAAGCTTTTTGTCTTCCAGAAATTCTGCTGACATCTCTTTCAACCATTGATGTTTTATTGTTAAAATTTTTATCACCTTTGGAACTTCTTTACTAACATTCCGCTGGGGTTTTATGCCTGTGTTCAGTCTACCACCTTAAGGGAGAAACCTGGACATATTAATATCCAAAGTTTATGACCCATTTCACTGGCAAAGACAAAGTGACCACTCCCCGGTGTGTAGTTGAGGTTACTGTCTGTATGAATAAATATGCAGTTAACTCCCATGGTAAAAGGAGTGCTGAAAGCACATGGTCCTCTGTGATCATCCATCATTTAACTGTTCAACAAATATTCATTGAGTCCATCCTATATGCCAAGAATGATTATAAGTGTTAGGTATACAAAAATTAACAAAAGAGATTAAAATTATAGTGTACCCTAAGATTTTCCTTCTGGGGACAATGGGATAACATAAACAAGAGTCCCAGTGTGGAACAGGAAAATCCCGAAAGGACAGCTAAAAGGAAGGGAGTAGCCTGGGGACAGGCTGAGCCAACACTAGTTGTGAAGAAATGTACGTTTGCATCCATATAAGTCAAGCATATTGTAAAACAAATACAGACTCTACAATGGACATATATTACACATGATTTCTAGCAGAACTCAGCCCTCAACCATAACACATGCATCTTTGACATACCAGACAGAGTCCTTTCTTAGTTACCCAGAAGACAGTCGAACAGGATCCTCTAAAAAGATAAAGTTTAAAATAACAACGCCAATCCCTCCATGACTCCTTGCCTTGCCAGCAATGAACTCATTCCCAGACAAACATCTTCTCAGCTCTAGAGGGTGTTATCACCTTCCAGTAAGGGCGCGTAGCTGGAGCCCCAGGTTGGAGCCAGCTACCCAACCTCAGCTGATTCACGTCTCTACGGCAAAGTGTCATCATCTATAAAACTAATTTGATGATAACACTTCTGAAACTTGCTGGTTGAGTGAACTGTGCAAGTGAAGGTGAGGTACACAGTATGTGCTCACTACGTGCTTGCTGTTCCCACTAATGCCATCCTCCCTTTGCTCTGTAGAACCACTGTCTACACTGTCTTCCACCCACTCAACTCTGATATCACCAAATTTTTGTAATGAGTTAATTTTTTTTTTTTTTTACAAAGTACACTATATGCCAGCTCTCAAAATTCTCTAATTTATAATGAGGAAAACATTTCCTCTCCCTGGGGCCACACACTGTGAGGTCTTCCACAGGGGCCTGAAGGTTCGGAAATGGCCTTTCCTAATTTGTTAGCTCTTCAGGTAGAGCATGAGCTATCAAAGAAGGCTAACTTTGGTTCTTGGAGGTGAAAAAAATCTAAGACTTCCTAACTGTAAACCACAAATACACACACAACATGGGTTGTATGGTAAACAAATGTTCCACTAGAAAGCACAGAACATAAACAAATACAGTTTATCTACAGTATTTAGATTCCAAGGAAGGTGTCTAGGAAAAATTCCTAACAAGTCTGCCTACAGGGGAAATGATGAAAAATGTTTGAGAAAGAGAAAAACACAGTTTTCAACTTACAAAGAGGTAAGTTGATCACAACCTAGAATTTTCAATGGAGAGGGTATCACAGGTCATAAGACCTGCTTTACTCCGTAACATTTTTTATTTCTTACCTGGCCAGGCCAGGAGGGAGCATCCCCCTTCCTTCTACAGCAGCTGCTACCAAAGAAAGACTCTGCAGTACCAGCAGGAAGAAGAGGCTCCTCCATAGTGGTAAGAAGCCCATGAGAATATAATTTTAATTCGGGCCTAAACTCAGAAGTGGGGAGAAGATATACCATTCAGGAAAGCAGGCAAGACTATGATGACAAATGATTCTGGTATCTCCATGGAGATTCAAGGGTCCTATTAGAAGACTCACAAGATGACCTTGAAAACCCCTTTATCCAGAATACTCAATGATTCTGCAAGCCATCCAGCTTCACACAGTTGTTAAGCAGCTAGTCAGTGGCAAACATCTTTCTCCTACAAATAAACATGTATACAGAAAGGAGAAAACAAAGCCAAAGGGAACTGAGGGATCTGGCATTCAGGTTTCCTTGCTCTAATATATAAATGTTGGGGAAAAGTCCTATCACATATTCTTCCTTAATCAGTGTGCACCAAATGTCTGGTGTTGGTTTGGTGACTAAAATGCCACAAATTATTGTTATGCGTTATCAAACTTTCACAATATTCTGGGTTTGCTGCACTGGTGTGGTTCTGAATAAAATATCAGCATTTGGCACTAGCATGTCTGTCAGTCCCTCAGATACAAATATTCTCGTGGGATGCATGGTAAATAAACAAATGTTCCACTACAGGATACATACGTCATTACTTAAAGGAAAGGTTGTCCTTGAACAGATGAGCTATGTTGAGGTCTTGCATTTTAATTTCTATGGTATTACATTTCTAATATGATTATTTGAAACAGGGATCTGAATTTTTACCACCTATCAAATGTAAATGTAGTATTGATATAAAAAGACAAAATAAACCTAATTTTAGTATACCCCACCATTTTCATCTAATCATTTCCCATGATCAGAGCTAAGGAGGCACTTAAAATTGCAAAGAATGATGTGTATCTGCTTATTGTAAATGCCTTTGCTCACTGACTGCTCATTTCATACTTGTTGACCTAACACTGAATAATTAAAAATAAATAAATAAAATAATATTTTCTCTTCCAGTAACAAAGAGCGATTCGGCATTTCAGAAACTCAAGATACAGCATTGTGATGGTAGCTCAGCCCACCCAGGGCTGCCCCTGCCTCAGACTAGCAGCAGAGTGTGAGCAATGAAAGTCTTTTCAAGCTGGTCCTCAGTCAGTGACCCAGTAAATCATCTTCTTCAAACCCCATTTTAAGCAAGGCCAACCATTTAAAACTGATTTCAGTTTCGGCTCTCGGGAAGTCAGAAGTCACTAAAGATACCAAACTGAACAGTCCAGAATGCAATATGTCTCTGGCAGTATTTCCTTCAATAATTCACCTTGAGTTCTTCCAGTGACATGGACTCTGACCTCACTGAGAGCATAGTTTGGAATGGCCAACACCAGCATCTTCCCGTGAAAAGCTCAAGTCCCACTGCCAAGTGGCAACAACTAGGAAATAGAAATACTCACCTTCCAGCTTCATGAGGTCTGCTCCCAGAAAAGAGCCAGGAGCCCCAGTATGCAGCTTTGCCCAGCCTGATCACGGCTGAGGCTCCCAGGGCCTGAGAGCCGCCATGGCACTCAGATGTGGGATGAAGAAAAAGCATGTCTGAAATCAATTCAGCCTCTATAGAATCCAAGGTGATTTTTCTGCTAAGGTTTAAAATCCTATTTCGCTGTATTTTACACATCCAAACTTCAATAAAGCATAGAAAGAAGATTCATAACTTGTAAGGAATATTTCAGGTGTATTTATAAAGATTAGGTGACTATGAGGTACTCCTTCCAAAGGCAGTGTTAAAATGAAGAGTTAGGGGAGAAAAGTGAAGCCAGTTTTACTAAAAACAAGACAAAACCAAAAAACCACCAAAACCTACATTTAATGCTTTGAACTCTTTCACAATTGGAGTTGTTGTTTCTAAGTTTCAAGGTATTTCCAGGATTGGTCACTCACACAGCCGGCTCTTTCTGCAAGATTATATCATGTAAATCTGCCTCTTCAACCAAGGAGACTACATTTCACACTCTGGTGTGTTGAAGAATACAAAGCAAGGTTTTTTCTTTTCTTCTTCTTTTTTAATACCACTTGATTTAGTGATTTGGGGGGGATTCCTACTTAAATACTTATATTAAAAATTCAATCTCAGGGCGCCTGGGTGGCTCAGTGGGTTAAGCCGCTGCCTTCGGCTCAGGTCATGATCTCAGGGTCCTGGGATCAAGTCCCGCATCGGGCTCTCTGCTCGGCAGGGAGCCTGCTTCCCTCTCTCTCTCTCTGCCTGCCTCTCCATCTACTTGTGATTTCTCTCTGTCAAATAAATAAATAAAATCTTTAAAAAAAAAAATTCAATCTCAGTCTTGATGCTCCCTATGGGTCAGCAACTGCTTATTTTTTTAATATTTAGATACATTCACATCTGTGATTATTAGAACAAATCATAGTAACCCTAAATCTGAATTCTAGAGAAAAGCAAAGATGCTAAAATAAGTCTCCCTATGTTTAAATCCCAGCTTGGATGCCTCCTTGTTTGATGATCTTCAGCAAACCACTTAATCTTTCTGTGCCTCCATGCCGTACTGTCAAAATATTGACAAAACTGATAATACCGACCTCCTAAGGTTATTTGGAGGTTTAGTTTAGGTGGCTTAATCTTAATGTGCCTAAAATGGAGCTTGGTACCATATAAGTGTTGTATAATTAAACAAACACAACAGAGAGCAATGACCAAAATACATACAAAAGAATTTTATACATTTATTGCACTTCATTCAAAATTCACTTAAGTATTGTCACTTTTATCTCTTTGAAATCTATAAAATGTGCTTTCTCCACAGCTTTTTAACTGTATGACCTCGGACACATTATGTAACATGTACACATCTCCGTTCCTTCATCTGTACAACATGGATATTGAACGGGAAATGGAATAATAAAAATACACATAGCATAGAGTTATTTGTGTGTACTAACTAAAATTCTGCCAATAAAATGCTTAGGAAAGTCTTTATCCTTTTAGCAAAAGCTTAACAAATGTTATGTGATTTAATACTCTAAACAAGGCCCTGAGTATATACTCAATGTGATATTTCATATTAGTGAGGAACAAATGGATTTCCCAGGAAGTGGTACGGAGGCAACCATCATGTCCTGTAGGAATGTAATGTTGCTAGATTTTTACATCATGTCTTCTAAAAAACTAGTACAAACACAAAAATTAAATCTTTAAATCTAGTTGGAAATCTAGGTATTTTTTTTTAACCACACCAAAGCACCAACAAAATGGCTATTGGTGGACCGGAAAACCTTTTCTACATAGGTCACGTATTTTAGATTTTGAGGCCCACATAGTTTCTGTTGTACGTGCTCGGTTCTGCTGCTGTAGTGGCAAACACCTACAGAAAATAAGTACCAATGAGGTACAGCTGTGCCCCATGATATGTCCTAAAAATGGGCTGAGGGTCTGTTTGACTCCAAAACCATCTTTTTCCATCCCTATTTACTTCATTCCAGTGTCCCAACCAAAACCTACAAAAAAAAAAAAAAAAAAAAAAAAAAAAAAAAAAA
>NC_081560.1:125108162-125170554 GCF_022355385.1 Mustela nigripes
AAAAAAAAAAAAAAAAAAAAAAAAAAAAAAAAAAAAACCCATAGAAGCCATGTTGGGTTACAAAGTTTGTCATATTATCTCAAGTCTAGACTCCACAGAATATCATGAAGCAGAAAGAGAAACGTGTTCTCCACCTTCAAGAGCACAGTCATCTAATCAAGTCATTCCAGATAGAATGATACACAAAATATTACAGAGATGTACACGGATGTGTGATTCAAATTACAAATGGTTTGTAGTCAACTCAAGTCACCTCAGAGCTTGAAGAAATTAGATGAAATCCACCTGAAAGATTTCCCACTGGGGCAATAATTCCATCCGAGGCTCATTTTCCAAGGACACCAACCAGCTTTTCTTCAAAAATATGAAGGAAGTTGAAGATTTAACATTCTTTCATAAACTGAATCAACTATT
The DNA here is from genome assembly GCF_022355385.1 of Mustela nigripes. Lineage (NCBI taxonomy): Eukaryota > Metazoa > Chordata > Mammalia > Carnivora > Mustelidae > Mustela > Mustela nigripes. The sequence goes on from NC_081560.1 coordinate 125,108,577, forward strand.
CACATAAAATAGGATGTGTTTTAATCCACATGCCTTTTGAGATTCTATTTTTAAGAGCTCCAACATGAAAGTGTCCTCTTGGGTTTTCCCTGACAAACGTTTGAAGACAAGGCAGCTCCATACCCCATTTGTTCATGTGTTTCTCATTCCATATTCAGACACTGCCTTTCATTTCTTTTGCCTTAACGAATTGAATGCTAAATTGATTTTCTAAAATGAAGAGTTATCCCTCAATTAACTCGTTAAATTAAATATCAACAGTGCCATCAAGGAATTCTTTCCCAGTGAACAATTAAGTTTTACAAGCATTATTCTGTCTGTTCATTCTGGCATGACAAATACACCACTTTGGGCATCCAGCTCTTATAAACTGACTGTTAACATGTAATCTAATTCAGTTGGCAAACGCGGTGCACATTTAAGGACTGACAGCACCACAGTCTGCTGTGATGCTTCCTCTGGCAGTTCAAGTTCTTTAGAACCACCGCAGTCAGTCCTACTGCATATGAACCAGTCTCCGGTTCCCGCAGAGGTCTCTGTTTATTCCCCACCCCAGATGACAGGTGGTTCATGACTTGCTTCTCTCCGAGTGTGACTCACCAGGTCCCTGCCACCCTGGGCTTCTTGAACCCACAACATCATTCTTGGGTCTTTGCATTTGCTCCTTCTTCTGCCTGGAAAACTTGACCTGCGACCGTCTCATTAATGTGTCTTATTAATGAGTGAGTGCTCTGGTAAGTCTTAACTCATCTTTTGTTCCTCAAAGTACTTTTCCGGACTACTTAATCTAAAGTGTGACACACACATACCCTCCATCAATCACCATCAGATCCCTCTACTCCATTTTGATGACCAAGATCTGATATTATCCTGTTTGTTGATTCGTCCCCCTATTTTATGACTCCCGTCACCAGAATGTAAGATCTGTGGGAACAAGGGTCTATGTGTGTGTGTCCCCAGCTCTTGAAAGAGGGTCAGGCATGCAGTAGGCCCTCCACAGTAGAATCACAGAAAGGAAGAAGGAGGGAAGAAGGAAAAGAGAAAAGAAAGGAAAGGTAGACAAGAAAAAAGAAAAGTCAGTAGACAAAGAGGGAATGAGGTTAGTCCAGCCTCCTCCAGAGCGCCGGGGACACACGACTTCCCAAAACCCGCCTTCCCTATTCTCTGTGCTCCAGCAAGTCAAAAAGCCATTTCAGGTTTGTTTGTTTGTTTGTTTTTAAAGAACCTAATTTTTTAAAAATATTTTATTTATTTATTTGACAGACAGAGATCACAAGGAGGCAGAGACGCAGGCAGAGAGAGGGTGGGGGAAGCAGGTTCCCCGCTGAGCAGAAAGTCCGCCGTGGGGCTCGATCCCAAGACCCTGGAATCATGACCCCAGCCGAAGGCAGAGGCTTAACCCACTGAGCCACCCAGGTGCCCCAACCACTTCAGGTTTTTTTTGTTGTTGTTTCTGGTTTTTTTTTTTTTTTTTTTTTAATTCACTTCAGGTTTTTAATGCAGGTTTAAGGCTGGTTCTCTTAGGAAAACATCCTGCGATGCGCAAAGGCCAGTATGTTGGAGCGGCTATTTTCTTGGTTCATCTGTTCATGCCATGTACATGTGTGTTTAGGTTCTGTTCTATCCAACGACTCTACCCACTGGTTCTGGTGTTTCCTCAGCCCAATTACTTAAGCCCCACAAACGTCTCTGATTCTGTATGTCTCTGCATAAAACAAAACTTGATTTAGATAATCTCTTTCCATTGCATGTTTCAAATTATGAGCAAAACAATAAATAAATACAAATCAGTGATTGAATGTATTTCTGTCAGCATATCTTTTCATTATGGGATTTCTTCTACTAACTTTCTTTTTTATATTTATGCTAGATTAACGAAAAAAAGACATTTAGAAATAAGCTCCCATACTTCATTCTAGCAGGGAGCACACTGTCCCCAAGCCATGAGTGCTGCAACTCTTTTTAGTGTGTATTATAATCTCATAAACTTACTTTTTTGTGTTAACTATAATGGGAAAAAGAAAGCACAACTTGGTTGTCTAATATTAGTGGAAGACATGTAATTTATGGGGCGTCTCTTGAATGAAATGCCATGATATGATCATGATGTAGGTCCCTAAGTCATCACAAATGTCCCACTTCAGCAAGTGATGCTGACAATGCGGTGAGATGTGCAGGTGTCAGGGCAAGGAATATTTGGGAAATCTCCGTACCTTCTCAATTTTTCTGTAAATCTAAACTGCTCTAAAAATATAAAATATTTCAAAATGCAAAAAACTGTATCTGAGTTATAGTCAAAATGACATAAAATTAATGTGCACATGGTATTTCCAAGGATGACAATAAGCAGAATGAGAACGGTCAAGGGTTTATACATATGATTGACTTAGAAATGTATTTTTAAATTTTTAAACTCTTAATTAATGTTATCAATAATAATAAAACATAATAGAGCAAAATGATATTTACACCTGAAGGAAAGTAAATACCCATCTAGAGCGATTTCCACATCAACAGGTTTTCATTCAGTGAACACAGATGAGAACTTCAAAGGCCACAGGTGTTTAGGGACTCTCTAGGAGGTGTCACTGTGGTTCTGATCTACAGAGTGATGACCCGTAGAGGAGTCTGAGAACATGAACAAAGACTGCTTCTCACCAGGCAGCACTTGAAGTCTTCATGTGAGCTGCTGTTCTAAGCCGCTTTGTATTTCATATGTTGACAGAAGGTGTTGGACAAGGAAAAGAAGAAATCTTCATGGAGGGAGGAGCCTTTGGGTTGGACGTTGAGAGAGGGACACAATCTCCACGGACAGTGTGGACACCAGAGAACTTCTGGTCCAGGGAAGGCTGTTCTAGGTCTGATTTTCACAGACTTTTCCTGATTCACTGATATGAGCAATTGGTTGGATTGGGTAAGTGCTTTCTGCCAGAAGAGTAATGTTTTCAAACTATCTGTGAAACTTCTTTCTGGCAAGAATACACTGGAATCCAGAAGCTGGCTGCTTTAATCATCAGTCTCAGCTCTTCCTATAATGTGTTTTGCAGAGTCCTGGCTCCCGGGGACATTCCACCAAACCCACCTACCCCGACCAAAGATGAACAGTCCCAAGAACTGCATAAGGAAGTCAATCCTTCCAATCTCACTTCACCACAAAACCCTTTTAGGTTAATAGTTAATGTTTATTATCACTGTAACAGTGTTACAGAGTTAAGAGGAAATACAGTGTAGTGGTGATGAGCCTGGACCATGGCAGTGGGCTACCAGGACTGTCCTTCCAGCTTTCCATCTACTGTGTGACCTCAGGCAAGTGACTTAACCTCTGTCTTCCATTCCTCATCTACAAGATGCCAATGATAATAAACACTGCCTCATAGAACTGTCTTGGGGAATTAAATGAAGCCCTGTCACATGCTTCTGTGTGTTATTCCAAATCTTAATGATCTTTCCAGAGACTTCCCTAGAGCAGTCCTCTTTTTTAGGCTCTGTGCACATTCTACCAAGACGGCCAACACTGATGGCGGTGAATGCGCTAAACTCCTTCTTCTTGCCATTTCCATATCTGCTCCCCTGCAGAGTGGGCTGACACCACTTCCCACCAGAGGGCAAATCAAAGTCTCAGTTCCCACACCAGACAGTGTGCACTGCCCCCTGCACACAGCACTGAGGATTCCTCAGAAAACATTCTCCCCACCCCCAATAAATCAAATCAAGCGGACTTGGAGTTCTGCTCTGAGGCTGGAAGGGCTGGTGGTGTGTCTGGACAAAGTGAACTGAGCTGGAGAATGAATCAGAGCCAAGGTTTTCAGAGCACCAAGGCACAGTGCTGGGAACCAGGGGACCAACCACCAAATTCTAGAAGTCTTCTTGAGCCACTACAGACCTTTTAAACTGATGATCCTCCTTTGGGAAACCCATAGAGGTCTTCCTATTTATTTGTTTTTATTTAACTTAATTTTTATTTTATTTATTTTATTTTATTGAGGGGTCTATTTAAACTGCATTGTCATTGAAATGTTGTGATCACTGTATGACTTTGGGTTGGATGATAATGATGATGATGATGATGATACTGTGTATTCCAGAGATTTCCAGACTTCTCTAGTCTACAGAATCACATGTTTCTGCTGACCAGCCAGATGTGGGAAGTCACGAGGATTCCCTGGCTGATATGTGTCCCTGATGGGCAACATGTATTTGGCTCAAAATGTATTTGGCTCAACATGTATTTGTGCAGTAAGCTGCACCTAATGACATTCCCCAGCAGCAACATGATACATGGGGTAAAACCCACTCCTGCCACAATTCACATGCTGAAACCCTAGCCCCCAGTGTGACGGAATTTGGAGGTGGAGCCTTTGGGAGGTATTTCAGTGTAGACAAGGGATGAGGATGAGGCTTCATGATGAATTCATTCCCTTAACAGAAGAAGGGACCAGAGCCCTTCTCTCTGCCATTTGAGGACCCAGCAGGAAGGTGGCCTTCTCCCAACCAGAAGAACCCAAGAAGAGGGTTCTTACCAGACACTATATCTGCCAGCATCTTCATCTTGGACTTCCCATCCTCCAGAATGTGAAGAACATGTGTGTATTGTAGAAGCCACCCAGTATCTAGGACCTTGTGATGACATTGCATTGACAAAGGTGGGCCCACCATCCAGGTCAGCACAATCTTAGGGATTGAGTACACTGAGAAAGATTCCCTTGGAATTATGCTGCTTCCCATACTGTATTTCTGAGAATCACTCTTGTGTACAGACTTCCCTACTAGGTGTTTATTAAATAGGAGCTCTTCGTTAAGCTGCCTTTGCATACAAAGTTTTTATCATTTTTTAAATGCATAGTACCTTGTTTTTCTTTTTCTCTCAGTGAATTTAAAATTCTGTTTCAGAGCTAAGCTCAGTGAGTTAAACATTAATAACTGGCAGATAGAGATGTAGCCTTTGAAAACTCATACGTTTACATGATTTCGCCTCCCAATTTATCTGTCACAGGGATTTACAATGTCTAGGAGGTCTTGCCACACTTCAATTTTCTCATCTCTATCATAGAGACAGTGATATCTTGCCATAACTCATGGAGTTATTGCAGAAAGCAAATTAGAAAGAACAACACACATGTTGCCAAAAGAATGTAAGATATTCTACTAAGTAAAATGGACTTGATTTTTGTATAATTATTATCATCACTATTATCAAGAAAGTAATATTTAGTTTTAGAACTTCATTGTGTCACTATGGACCCAAATCAGTTCTATTAAGGGGGCCAAAGAGAACAGGAATAGCCCATTTTCCAAGTGAATAAACAAACTCAACCCAGAATCAGAGCTATAAACACAGAGAATGAACTGATGGTTGCCAGAGGAGAGGGGTGAGGGATGGGAAAAATGGATGAAGGGCAGCGGGAGACACAGGCTCCCAGTGATGGGATGAGTGAGGCTCAGCCTAGGGAATATATTCAATGTCACTATACTAATGCCATGTGGGGACAGACGGCAGCTACATGTGTGGTGAGTGCAGCAGAATGTAGAGAGAAGCCGAATCACTATGTTGTACCCCTAAACCTGACATCCTACTGTGTGTCAGCTCTACTCACGTGTAAAAATAGCCTGTTTTCTAATAGCCTGTTTCCTTTACTAGTGACTAAGTTGGTATACAAATAAATATGATAAACATGGCATTTACCAATTAGTTTGGCTTTGACCATAAAATAACAAAGATGTTTGGTGCATGAGTTTTCATGACCCACCTTCAGGCATAGCCAGCCGGTGATCAACTGTGTGACGTTCATCAGTCACGACAGGAGTCGTCCTTCCAGATAGGGCTCAGGACCAAAAGCCACAGGCAATCCGAAGTGTAAATCCGGCAGCAGCTCTTATGCCCTTGGACGAGTTGTCCCCACATAAGAGAGCAGGGGCATTCTGTGGTCTCTTAACTGGATGAGCAACTATTGGGACCCTTCAGAGGCATCAAGAAAGTGCAGTGTTGAGTTCTAAAGAATGTGGCATTCTTTAAGGACATGCACTCGATTCATTAATTCCAGCCTGCAAATAATTCCTGAACCTTTAATCAAGAAAGTTCGAGAATGTGTCCCCTTCCCCATTGTCCTATATCATATAAAAAAGAAAGCTTTTGCTTAAAGCTTTACTTTGAATTTGGAGTTCAAATTAGCCATTGTAAAATAACAGGAAATTTATAGCACATTAAAAGTATTCTCTCTGAACTTATTTTCTTTTTTTTTAATTTATTTTTTATTTTCAGCATAACAGTATTCATTATTTTTGTACCATACCCAGTGCTCCATGCAATCCGTGCCCTCTGTATTACCCACCATCTGGTACCCCGACCTCCCACCCCCCGCCCCTTCAAAACCCTCAGATTGTTTTTCAGAGTCCATAGTCTCTCATGGTTCACCTCCCCTTCCAATTTCCCCCAACTCCCTTCTCCTAACTTCCCATGTCCATCATGCTATTTGTTATGTTCCACAAATAAGTGAAACCATATGATAACTGACTCTCTCTGTTTGACTGATTTCACTCAGCATAATCTCTTCCAGTCCCGTCCATGTTGCTACAAAAGTTGGGTATTCGTCCTTTCTGATGGAGGCATAATACTCCCTAGTGTATATGGACCACATCTTCCTTATTCATTCATCTGTTGAAGGGCATCTTGGTTCTTTCCACAGTTTGACGACCGTGGCCATTGCTGCTATAACATTGGGGTACAGATGGCCCTTCTTTTCACTACATCTGTATCTTTGGGGCAAATACCCAGGAGTGCAATGGCAGGGTCATAGGGAAGTTCTATTTTTAATTTCTTGAGGAATAGACACACTGTTCTCCAAAGAGGCTGCACGAACTTGCATTCCCACCAACAGTGGAAGAGGGTTCCCCTTTCTCCACATCTTCTCCAACACATGTTGTTTCCTGTCTTGCTAATTTTGGCCATTCTAACTGGTGTAAGGTGATCTCAATGTAGTTTTAATTTGAATCTCCCTGATGGCTAGTGATGATGAACATTTTTTCATGTGTCTGATAGCCATTTGTATGTCTTCATTGGAGAAGTGTCTGTCCATAACTTCTGCCCATCTTTTTGATATGATTGTCTGTTTTGTGTGTGTTGAGTTTGAGGAGTTCATTATAGATCCTGGATATCAACTTTTTGTCTGTACTGTCATTTGCAAATATCTTCTCCCATTCTATGGGTTGCCTTTTTGTTTTCTTGACTGTTTCCTTGGCTGTGCAGAAGCTTTTGATTTTGATGAAGTCCCAAAAGTTCATTTTTGCTTTTGTTTCCTTTGCCTTTGGAGACATAGCTTGAAAGAAGTTGCTGTGGCTGATATCCAAAAGATTACTGCCTATGTTCTCCTCTAGGATTCTGATGGATTCCTGTCTCACGTTGAGGTCTTTTATCCATTTTGAGTTTATCTTTGTGTACGGTGTAAGAGAATGGTCGAGTTTCATTCTTCTACATATAGCTGTCCAGTTTTCCCAGCACCATTTATTGAAGAGACTGTCTTTTTTCCACTGTATATTTTTTGCTGCTTTGTTGAAGATTATTTGACCATAGAGTTGAGGGTCCATATCTGGGCTCTCTACTCTGTTCCACTGGTCTATGTGTCTGTTTTTATGCCAGTACCAAACTGTCTTGATGATCACAGCTTTGTAGTAAAGCTTGAAATCAGGTAATGTGATGCCCCCCGTTTTATTTTTGTTTTTCAACATTTCCTTAGCGATTCGGGGTCTCTTCTGCTTCCATACAATTTTTAGGATTATTTGCTCCAGCTCTTTGAAGAATAGGTGGAATTTTGATCAGAATAGCATTAAAAGTATAGATTGCTCTAGGTAGTGTAGACATTTTAACAATGTTTATTCTTCCGATCCAAGAGCATGGAATGGTCTTCCATCTTTTTGTGTCTTCTTCAATTTCTTTCAGTGTTCTGTAGTTTCTTGAGTACAGATCCTTTACCTCTTTGGTTAGGTTTATTCCCAGGTATCTTATGGTTCTTGGTGCTATAGTAAATGGAATCGATTCTCTAATTTCCCTTTCTGTATTTTCATGATTAGTGTATAAGAAAGCCACTGATTTCTGTACATTGACTTTGTATCCTGCCACATTGCTGAATTGCTGTATGAGTTCTAGTAGTTTGGGGGTGGAGTCTTTTGGGTTTTCCATATAAAAATCATGTAATCTGCAAAGAGAGAGTTTGACTTCTTCATTGCCAATTTGGATACCTTTTATTTCTCTTTGTTGGCTGATTGCTGTTGCTAGGACTTCTAATACTATGTTGAACAAGAATGGTGAGAGTGGGCATCCTTGTCATGTTCCTGATCTCAACGGGAAGGACGCAAGCTTTTTCCCATTCAGGATGATATTTGCTGTGGGTCTTTCATAGATAGATTTGGTGAAGTTCAGGAATGTTCCCTCTATCCCTATACTTTGAAGCGTTTTAATTAGGAACGGATGCTGGATTTTGTCAAATGCTTTTTCTGAATCAATTGAGAGGACCATGTGGATCTTCTCTCTTCTCTTATTAATTTGTTCTATCACATTGATTGATTGATTTGCGAATGTTGAACCATCCTCGTAGCCCAGAGGTGAATCCCACCTGGTAATGGTGGATAATCTTTTTAATTTGCTGTTGGATCCTGTTAGCTAGGATCTTGTTGAGAATCTTAGCATCCATATTCATCAGTGATATTGTTCTGAAATTCTCCTTTTCCGTAGGGTCTTTTCCTGGTTTGGGGATCAGGGTAATTCTGGCTTCATAGAAAGAGTCAGGAAGTTTTCCTTCTGCTTCAATTTTTTGAACAGCTTCAGGAGAATAGGTGTTATTTCTTCTTTGAAAGTTTGGTAGAATTCCCCAGGGAATCCATCAGGTCCTGGGCTCTTGTTTTTTGGGAGGTTTTTGATCACCGCTTCAATCTCGATATTGGTCTATTCAGGTTGTCCATTTCTTCCTGGTTCAATTTTGGGAGTTTATAGTTTTCCAGGAATGCATCCATTTCATCTAGGTTGCTTAGCTTATTGGCATATAACTGTTGATAATAACTTCTGATTGTTGTTTCTACTTCCTTGGTGTTCATTGTGATCTCTCCCTTTTCATTCATAATTTTATGTATTTGAGCTTTCTCTCTTTTTTTTTTTTTTTTGGATTAGTGTCACCAATGGTTTATCGATCTTATTGATTCTTTCAAAAAACCAGCTTCTAGTTTCATTGATACATTCTACTGTATCTCGGGTATCTACCTCATCGATCTCAGCTCTAATCTTGATTACTTCCCTTCTTATGTGTGGAGTTGGTTTGATTTGTTGTTGATTCTCCAGTTCTTTAAGGTGTAGAGACAGCTGCTGTGTTCTAGAATTTTCAGTTTTTTTGAGGGAGGCTTGGATGGTTATGTATTTCCCCCTTAGGACCGCCTTTGCTGTATCCCATAGGTTTTGGATCGAAGTGTCTTCATTGTCATTGGTTTCCATGAATTGTTTCAGTTCTTCCTCGATCTCCTGGTTGATCCAAGCATTCTTAAGCAAGGTGGTCTTTAGCTTCCAGGTGTTTGAGTTCCTTCTGAACTTTTCCTTGTGATTGAGCTCCAGTTTCAAAGCACTGTGATCTGAGAATGTGCAGGGAATAATCTCGGTCTTTTGGTATCGGTTGAGTCCTGATTTGTGACCCAGTATGTGGTCTATTCTTGAGAAGGTTCCATGTGCACTTGAGAAGAATGAGTATTATGTTGGTTTAGGGTGGAATGTTCTGTATAAATCTATGAGGTCCATCTGGTCCAATGTGTCATTCAATGCTCTTGTTTCTTTATTGATTTTCTGCTTCGATGATCTGTCTATTTCTGAGAGAAGTGTGTTAAGATCTCCAACGATTAGTGTATTCATATCAATATGACTCTTTATCTTGATTAACAGTTTTCTTATGTAATTGGCTGCTCCCATATTGGGGGCATAGATATTTACAATTGTTAGATCATCTTGGTGGATAGTCCCTTTAAGAATGATGTAGTGTCCTTCTGGATCTCTGACTACAGTCTTTAGTTTAAAATCTAATTTGTCTGATATGAGAATCACTACCCCAGCCTTCTTTTGAGGCCCATTGGCATGAAAGATGCTTCTCCATCCCTTCACTTTCAGTCTGGGTGTATCTTTAGGTTCAAAATGGGTCTCTTGTAGACAACATATGGATGGGTCCTGTCATTTTATGCAATCTGCAACCCTGTGCCATTTTATGTGTGCATTTAGGCCATTCACATTGAGGGTGATTATTGATAGATAGGTTTTTATTGACATCGTGTTACCTTTGAAGTCTTTCGTTCTGTAGATTGTCTCTATATTTCTGTTTGATGCTATTCTTGGGCTTTTTCCTCCTTTAAAGAAGCCCCCTTAATATTTCCTGCAGTATCAGCTTGGTGGTTGCATAGTCTTTTAAGCCTTGCCGGCCTTGGAAACTCTTTATCTCCCCATCCACTCTGAATGTCAGTCTTACTGGATAAAGTATTCTTGGCTGCATGTTCTTCTCATTTAGTGCCCTGAATATATCTTGCCAGCCCTTTCTGGCTTGCCAGGTCTCTGTGGACATGTCTGATGTTATTCTGATGGGCTTTCCTCTGTATGTAAGGATCTTCTTTGTCCTAGCTGCTTTCAAGAGGTTCTGCCTACAATTATAATCCTTCATTCTTACTATTAGGTGTCTTGAGGACTTTCAAGAATCTATAATCTTGGGTGGAGACCTTTCGGCCTCTAGTACATGAACGCTGGTTCCATTCACAAGATTTGGAAAATTTTCATGAAGAACTTGTTCCCTATATCTTCTAGACTTCTTTCTTTCTCCTCCCCTTCAGGGATTCCAATAATTCTGATGTTGGAACGTTTCATGGCATCATTTATTTCCCTGATTCTGTTTTCGTGGCTTCTAAGCTGTTTGTTCCAGGCTTCCTCCCACCCTTTCTCTCTGTTTGTCCTCCAGATCACTAATTCTATCTTCTGTCTCAGTTACTCTAGCATTGAGAGAATTTAGATTAGATTGGAACTCATTGAGAGCATTGTGAAGCTCATCCCTAGTAGCTTTCAGCTCTTCCCTAATATTGAAAACATGATCTCTGGTCGTTTTCAGTTCGGCCCTAATCAATTCCATTTGGTCACCCATGGCTTTCTTCAACCTAGCTATTGCTTGGATAATTGTTAGCCTGAATTCTCTTTCCGACATATTGTCTATGTTGATAGCCATTAGCTCTGTTGCAGAAGGTCCATCCTCTGTATTTTTCTTCTGTTGGGCATTCCTCCTCCTAGTCATTTTGGTGAGAGATGGTTGAATGGGTGTAGCTGGGTTTATCGACTGTGGTGCAGTCCAGGTGCACCCTGAAATGCTTCTGGGCAATCAGGATTCCCCACCAAATGAGAGGGAAAATAAAAGGAAAAGAAAAAAAGAGAGAGGGAGAGAGACAGGAAAGAAAGGTGAGATAAAAAAGAAGGTTTAGCCCAAATGGGCCCCAAGGTAAAATTTATGAAGTATACAAACAGACACAGACAAACAAAAAAACTGATAAAAGTATGAGAAGAAAAAATAAATAATATATATATTTGCATATGTATATATGCAAATAAAGGAAGAGCCTCGTCAAAAAGAACCCCGAGTGTAAGATTTATATACTATCAGGACAAACACAAAAACACAGAAATACTGGTGGAAGAAAAAGATGGGAGAGTGGTTCTAAATTCTCAGTGTGGGTGAGGAAGGTTGTTTTGATTCTTCCTGGATGTATCTTGATATCTTTGTTAAAGGACTCAGCTTTCCTAAGATAAGGGGGGATTAGAAATTGGTTTACCTATGGGGTGGCATTGACTGGGGAAAGGGGATTACCTTGAATTTTAACTCTATATGAATACTAGAAAATAAAAATTAAAAAAAGGAATAAACTACACTAAACTAAACTAAAATGTAAAAAAAAAAAAAGAAATTTAAAAAATAGAAATGCAAAAAGAAAACACAGGTGTATGTATCAAAAAGTTCAGGTTAGAAGGTTATTATGGAATTTGACGTATTGGACATCTCACTGTGGCCGTAAATAGGTTTAAAAAAATCTATATAATAATAAAAAATTAACTATATTTAAAAAATAAGCCAGAATAGTAGGATCAAATTAATAAAAATTGTCCTATGAAGTAGTGGTGGTTGTTCTCTTGTCGTCTTTTTTTTTTCCTTTCCCGGTTGGTTTTCTGGGGGAGGGGCCTGCCACATGGGTTTTCAGTCCCTGAATAAGTTCTCTCAGCTAAGTCCTCCCGCTCCCCTCAAGGGGGTGGGCTCTGAGGAAACTGGTTTTTTCAGGCTTTTGTTCTCTGTAGGTTTTTATATTTGTTCACTTTTGTTTTTCTCTCTCGCCTTGACCGCTTTTGATGGTTTTTGTAGGTTTAGAGGAAAGCAAACTGCACCCTGACCTCCCTCTCAGAGAGAAGCCTCAGTCCGGCTGCAGAACCCATATAAATTCCCCCTTGGCCGCTGGCAGAGCTGGTTCCCAGTCGCGATCCCTGGGGACTCGGGATTTTTTGCTTGTACCCAAAACCATGGCAGCGGCGGCTGTCTGGGCAGCTCCAGACTGCCAGAGAAGTTCCAAGCAGTGATCGCACACTGAGATTTTCCCGCTGACCTGGGCTGGGAGTGCCTGGTCTTTCCGGTCTGAGAGCACCCGGCTGGCGCTTGTGTGCACCTCTCTCAGGGGAGGGCGCAGGGCACAACTCGGACTCTGATGGCACAGCGGGGCACTTGCGTGGGGACTGCGAAAAGGCTGTGCTTCTGTTGGCTGGCGAGGCTCCGGGCCCCTCATGGGAGCCGGGCGCCACGCACTGTCAGGCACGCTGGTGGTTCAGGGACCAAAACCTGGTTTCTCTGCTGCACTCTCTCTGGCTCTGCGCCAAGGGTGGCTGTCCTGGGTCTGGGGACTTAAGCCCCGACCCTAACACCCGGATTCCCACAATTCCCCCCCACCCGCCCCCACCGGTGATCCTTTGCTCTTTTTGAGTGCTTTCTACCAGACTCCCGAGTTAGTGCTGGTGCCCAGGCATAGAGATCCAGACGTGTATAATTCTGATCTCAGGCTGATTTCGTGGGTGATAGCGGAGTTCTTTGGAAGGTAATCAGCTCACTTTAGGGTACAGGTTGAAAGTGTGCCTCCTCCTATTTCCCTGCCATCTTCTGTCTCTAAACTTATTTTCATCATATCACTGAGAACACAATATTATGGGTGACGCAGAGGAAATAAATAATTCACTAGCAAGTTACAATGTCCCTTTCTGAACTGGACTGGTGAGGCTGAGATATTATATACTGTTATGAGGGGGAAACTTAGCACAGGAGTTGATCTTCAAGAAGGAACAGAAATAGAAGCATTCAAATAGAAGCAAATCTTGAAGTTATCAAGTCACTGACAAAGTCACTAGTAAAGGACAGCTTTACACATGTGTGAAAAACCTACAGTTTGGCACTCATTATATGTCATGTGAGCTGGCTAATTGATGGTTTCCTGTACAAAATGGGGAGATTTGCAGGGTCAAGAAGGAAGACCTGTGGTCTGAGCTGCCAGGATGGGCAGGCCACCAATATGCGGCTGACCCAGACAAGGTCAGAATGGTCCAGGCTGAATTAAGGAAACATCTGCCAGCTGCTAAGTCCAGGAGAACCACCTGTGCTTGGGAAGCTTCCAGAGGCAGCAGGAGCTACATGATGGCAGGAATCAAAGGTGATAACTTCTTCTGTAAAGGAGACTGTCTGCATGAGACAGAGTTCTACCCTATGACCCAGCAATCACACTACTGGGTATTTAATGTAAAGATACAAACATAGTGATCTGAAGAGGCATGTGCACCCCATTGTTTATAGCAGCAATGTCCACAATAGCCAAACTATGGAAAGAGCCTAGATGTCCATCAACAGATGAATGGATAAAGAAGATGTGGTATATATATACGCAATGGAATACTATGCAGCCTTCAAAAGAAATGAAATCTTGCCATTTGCAATGACATGAATGGAACTAGAGGGTATTATGCTGAGTGAAATAAGTCAATCAGAGAAAGACAATTATCTTATGATCTCTCTGATATGAGAAATTTGAGATGCAGGATAGAGGGTCATGGGAGGCAGGGAAGGAAAAAGTGAAACAAGATGGGATCAGGATGGAGACAAACCATAAGAGACTCTTAATCTCAGGAAACAAACTGAGGGTTTCTGGGTGGGGAAGGTGCTGGGAGGAATAAGGTGGCTGGGGGATGGACATTGGGGAGGGTCTGTGCTATGGTGAGTGCTGTGAATTGTGTAAGCCTAACGATTCATAGACCTGTACCCCTTGAGCAAATAATACATTATATGTTAATAAAAAATAAAGAGAAAGAAGCCCACACTCATCTGCAGAGACCAATATCATACCCACTGTATGTAACAAATGCTCAACTCCTAGCTTACTCATGTATTTACCTGCCACGGGACACTGTCAAAGCCACTGGACAATCTGCTGAACCACATTCCGAGGAGAATCAGGATGACTCCCAGCTACAGATAAACACTTACCATTTCACTAAAATTGTACTTGTAATTTTTAACTCTAAAACACTGTTCAGAAATCATGGCATAGAATTAGTTTGCTAAGTGGTATGCACAGGACATGTGGGGCTACATGCCTGTGATCATAAAACCCAAGAGTTGAATATGACCCACGAGATCACTTGGCTCACCTGGCTTTGCAAGAAGGCACGTCTTCAGGCTGGTCTTTCAGGTACATTTGGGCGCAGACAGGTGTGGGCCACGGGGGCAGAAGTGTTATTAGACTCAGTCCCTCCCCCCACTTGCCACCACTACCACAAAGGAGAAGGAGCATATCCCTCGGTCCCTTCTCTCTTCTCAGCCTAAAGCAATGGGTCTCCTGTCTCTTGTCCGTTGTGGTAGGAACACTGTTGGCATCACCCCAGGGCCATGGAGTGCCTGACACCTCCAACACCATTCTCCTGACACCTGTCCTGACGAGCACCTGGGACGATGGAAACTGTACTGACCAGAAGCACATGCAAGGTCGTAACTACTGTCTACCACGCCTGGTGGCTGGTGACTGTTCTGTGGGAGGGACATGGGAGGCCAGTACTCTGACAGTTGACAACGTGCCACAGGATTTCACCTGGAAATACCTGGGCTGGCTTCTTCCTTTGGCTTCCTCACCCTTTCCAGTCTTCTCCGGAAAGCACTGCTTTCAATCCCCAACACAGAAATCTCTGTTTCCTGGGGCCCATCTACAATTCCAACCTTCCCCTAAAGCCCCCTCAGAGATGCCTTCTCAGCCACTCTTTGGCACTTTCTACAACTGCCCAGGAAACCCTGCAGGCACTCAGGAACGGTGTGAAGAATGAGCATCAACAACAGTTTTTCAGGGAAGATGAAAATCTTGTTTTCTGTGACCAATGAGCTTAGTTTCCCTCAGCACCTCTGAGCACGGGGCACAGCTGTCTTCCTCCGGATAGTTCCACAGTGTCACAGGAAAAGCAGGGCATATTCCAAATGCATGAGCTCTCCCGATAAACCACAGCATCAGAGAACAAAGTTAGCTCTTCCCCAGAACTTTTACAGTGCTTTTCTGCAGAGTTTCTTTTTATCAGAAGATGAAAATACTGAACGAGAGCTTAAGGGAAAACCCCACCTTTATTTTGCGTTATGACTTGTGGACGGCATCAGGAGTCAGCCCGGGTGGATGGAATTAGCATCCTGGTGTCTGGGATGGAGAAGGACACACATCGTTTCCACCTGGGCCCACGATGGCCTTCCTACAAGAGCTGCACCATGACAGGGGACATATGGGAACATCACACAGTCCCCAACTGTCCTCTTTTGTGAGAATGGCATAAATAACACTGCATCCATGCATGAACCCAAGCTTTTCAGATTTGAGGCAGGGTCTTAAGCCCCTGAAGACACCTGAGGTCACGCTTCATATCAGTCTTTCCAGGAACATTCATTGCCAGGCTGTTCCTGCTTTCTTCCTTCTCTTTTTTCCTATAACACTATTTCTTTGCTTCTGCAACTTCCTTCTTGGCACTTTAGTTTTAATTATCCTTATATAGCCCAAATCCATCTACTAACACTGAAACAATTAAAACACAGTTCCTTTGCCAAACTGCTTAAGAAATAGAGGAATTTAAAATATGCCAGGGGTCTGGTTTCCTGCCTTCCCCACTTTTTCTTTTCTTTATTCTCTTATTACCCTTTGTATGGTGTATTTTTATAGTTTGTATTGTATTTTGGGGCTTTCGGTCTGTGACAGATTCCTCTATAACTCGAGTGTAGATAATGACAGATACTCTAAGAAGTCAGGAACAATAGGGCTATATGTAGCTTTATGCAGTTCTCTATGTGCCTCATTCACTTGGGGAACATGGTGGAATTGTACATCAGAATTTAGGGAATCCAATAAAATGGCTCTTCAGTTATGGTACAACAAATGCACTATTCAAAACTGAAAAGGAATATAGAATATTTATAAAACACCTGCTAAGAAAGGAAAAAGGGATGCGATATTGAAATCATTATGAAGGTAAGAGAGGGTCAGAAATTCTATTTTTCATGAAGTATTTACAAAATGTGTTACCAAAAGAATGTAAGCTTACTTCATTTTAAATGTAGAGAAATACATGGTTGGAATCTAATAATATAGCAAAGCCACATACCTACTTTTTAAAGAGGATGTAAATTTGGCAGAAGCAGATTTATACTTGGGTTAGATGAACTCGCATAACTTTTGAGCATCACACAGAATTGCTACTCATTATTAAGGGAGTAAAGAATTCTTCTAAACAAGCCACATAAAGATCATTCCTATGCTAACTTGGTCATGACAATCTAATATGAAATTTTTTTAGGAAAGGAGTTTTGAGGAAATTCTTTGTCTATGAAAAGAGATTGTTGGACTGACACAAGCTGATTTTGAGGAATTTTTTTACAGAGCACCTATCTCTATCTGTTCTTAAATATATTTTGCATTTCTGTAAATTTGTAGTGTACTTGGAAGATGTCACTGACACACCTGTATAAATCAGTATAAAGAGAACGATACTGAGGTAGAGAATATAAAAAACAAAGTTCCTGGGACGCCTGGGTGGCTCAGTTGGTTAAGCAGCTGCCTTCGGCTCAGGTCATGATCCCAGCATCCTGGGATCGAGTCCCACATCGGGCTCCTTGCTTGGCAGGGAGCCTGCTTCTCCCTCTGCCTCTGCCTGCCTCTCTGTCTGCCTGTGCTCGCTCTCTCCCCCTCTCTCTCTCCGATAAATAAATAAAAATCTTAAAAAAAAAATTAAAAAAAAAATAAAGTTCCTGATACTCAGATGAAAAAGCGTTAACACAGTTGTATTAAAAATAGCATCACAATTAAAACTGAATATGATAAAAACTCTGATTTTGTGAAGTATTTTGTCTTGATATGTGAATACGGGCAACATAGCACCATTTCCCCTCTTCAGGGTTTAGCATTCAGCAGGAAGCACCAGACAAAAAGGCCAGGATTTGAAATCCTCTGACAGTTCAAAACTACACCCACTTTCCATCTCTGCTAAGTTTTGGAGAAGCAACATCTGCTATCGTGATCATGATTCTGGGAAGAAGGAAGGCTGGGAGCAAATTTATCACTCCCTATGTGCTGGGAGAAAATCCCTAGGACCAGAGCTCAATGTTTGGTTTTATCAGCAACTCTCTTAACTGGTTGTAAGACCTGAGGGCCTCATCCAGACCTCAGATCTTACCTGCCTCCCGTAGGCACCCTTCCCACCCACATCAGATGCACAAGTAGAAATAAAATCAGAAAATAGATGTGTATGCACTACTTCATAGAAATAAAGACAGTGAGTAACCTGCTTGGCCTGGCCTCAGCCTCGACCCTCACATGGCCTCTCTGCCTCTGGGCTCAATAGACCTGCCTCCTCCTCCAGGCTTCCCCCTACTTTTAGCCTGGGTCCCGCTGCCACTGGCTCCTTGTCATGATGTTCTTACTTTACCTCTGTGCCCCCCACATGCCCATCCTCTCTACACCCCTATATCCAGTTATCTCCACACGCCCTTCAGATCTCAGCTCCAACACTATTTCCTCAAGCGAAATTTCTCAGACATACTGCTCTTTGAAATTAAGTCACGACCTCTATTGCATACATACATTCTTGAGACATCCCCACAATGCTTTCAGAGCACTTGCCTCGGTTTCAGTCTTACATTCATTTATGATTATTTGCTTAATTTTGCTTGTCTCTGTAGTTTGGAAGGAATAGGGCAGGGTTTGCTTGTCATTTTATCCCCCAGCGTGTGCAAAATCTCATGCTCATTACATTGTATTCCTACAGCCTCACTCATCTCAAGGAGTTTACATGGAGAGTTATAAATGTAACTCATTCTATGATATATGTTGAGAAATATACAAAATAATGGCTATAGAAGTTTAGTATATTGACAGCTTGTTTGCTGATGACCTCTCCCTAGTGAAGGCTGAATTTGGCTGAGCCAAGGCAAATGGGTTAAGACAACCCTGTACAGGGTAATCTCTATGAACTAAAAATAATTGGAATTCCTCTCCAACAACAACAGCAACAACAAAAATCAGATGAATCTACATGACCTTTTCAAGAGTAGTTGGACAACTGGAAGATGGAGATCATTCTCCTGTCCAAAACTCTATTTCTCCCCCTGCACCAAACAAATGAAAGAGCTGCTGCCCAGCCACTGGATTATTAGAAATTTATCTGGGCATATATGAAATATTGCTCTAGAAGCCAAAACTGGCTTCTAACAATTTCTGAACATACTGTGAAGAAATAAATAGAAATAAGTAAATAAGAGCATATATAATTCATTAGGAAAAAGAAAAAGTCATTTCAACTAGTAAAATAGAATTTATATTTTTGTATTTTTAAAAGAAAAACTTGTTCCTAAACTTCCAACCCTTTACAAAAACTAGAAACAGATTTACTTAGTATTATGTAGGAAAAGATTTACAATTACATTAAACTGTTTTCTATTAGGATATAAGTTAAATTAAATATTGCTCATATAGTGCTTAAAAATTATTCTCTCTGGTAGTTTTAAATATTTTCCTTATAATTGTTATATTATTGATATTTGGGGCAATCTTTAAGCTACAAATAATACCAAAATCAACTTAAGTGCAACTCTTGCTTTTAAAATCACAAATTCTGAAGTTAAAAGATTTAAGCAGTATATTGTGGTTAAAGTTCATTCTATCAGAACATCTTTACTTTTATATGTAAAAATAAATTTTATGGGAATTATATTTTAATAAAATGAAATTGTGCTGTCTTCAGAGTGGGTGCTTCTCTTCTAAAAGTTTCTTGGTTCACTAGAAGCATTGGAAAGGCCGACGTCATACAAAGTTTGGGAGAGCTTAAGCGGCTGGAATGTGTCAGAAAGCAAAGTTTTAACAGAGAGAAGCCAGGCTGGTTTTAGAGAAGACCATCCAGCCAACAGTGTCTGGAACCTGTGAACTCAAGCAGCCCCATCAAGTGCAAGCGGACACTGCAGTTTGAGAGGCAGCATTCTCACCTTTGGATTTCATGAGCATGTCATCGCGTTTCCTTCCCAATGCCTCCAAGCAGCTGTGACCCCAGGTGACGGCTCCCTGAGGATTCCTACCCAGCACCTGAGTGACCCATCATTAGCCAAGAAGCTGAGAGGTAATAACTTTGAAAGGATGTAGTTTTAGCTGGAAGTGAGGATTTATTATTTCTTTTTCTCTGGTCCAGATATAAGTGACAGTGCATTTAATCTCAACTTTCCTGGTTTGCCAGACACCGGCTTTGCAGATTTATTGTCCAATCCTCATGCTTTGGTTTTATTATTATTACACAATTTATTTTCTGTTTAAGTGAATGGCAAAATTATATTCTTGGATGAGGAGCTGGGAATTAATGTATTAATGCTCTGAGAAAAGTATTTTAATTTCTGACTAATATAAGACTGATAAATCTTTCCACCAGGATGCACAGCTGGTGGAAATATAAATTGTTATAACCTTTTTAGAATGAGGTAAGGAATCAGTCAATTAAAACCTCTGGGTGTTATATCGTTTCTGGGGCATTATCCCATTACATAAAGGCACTAGTACAACAGGTACAAGAAAAGAGAAATTCATAGCAATCATGTTTATAGTGCAAAAAAACAAAAACCTAGACACACACAAAAAATGCCCATCACTCAGCAAATGGTATCCATAAATGTGCATGCATTCCATAGGATACTATGCAGCTGTTCCAAAGAGTGAGGTGTCTTCATATCCCCCCAAAATAATAAACTTATCAGAAAAAAACAAAAAGAAATTTCCAGGTGCCAAAAGCAAGAAGGAAGCTTAAAAACAGCCAGTAGGCATGTTTGCCCATGGTTCAGCAGTTACTGGAGCTGGCAAGGGCTAGAGGTTTAGGGTTTAACACCCCCAAGCCGGGAGAGAGGCCTCAGGTCTACATCACGTAGGGGACTGGGACTCAGCACTCTGTAGAGCACTGGACCCTGGAGGCTGCAACCCATGCAAGAAGCATTCAATCACTCTGCTCTTTAACCCAGAGAAAGGACAAAGCAAGTATGACAAACCGACTCAGGGCCCTGTCCACAGCCCCAGAGTTCTGACAGCAAAGACCAGAGACTAATGCAATGAAACTATCTGAGTGATGGGTATGGATTTTTGTCTTGGTGCACAAATAGAGCAAGCCTGACATGTTGGAGACACTGTTCCTCAGAAGTGCCCCCAACCAATGATGGGCAGGGGGTAGGCATATAAACTCCTCACCATTCTCCCTCCTTTGCTGGGATAACTCCAGTATAAGTTCTATATTAACCCCAGCAGGATTGTGCTTCTGATGCCCAGTGGTAAGCTGATTCTCTATACTCAAAGTGAGCATGTTGGTGGGTGGTGGGGGGGTGGTCTGGAAGGTAAAGTCAGCTGAGCGTCCAGCTCTTGGTTTGGGCTCAAGTTGTGATCTCAGGGTTGCAAGACTGAACCTCGAGTCAGTCTCCATGCTCAACAGGGAGTCTGCTTGAGATTCTCTCTCCCTCTTCTTGGGCCCACCCCACTCTGCATGTGTGCCAGCACTCTTTCTTGCTCACTTGCTGTCTCTCTCTCTCTCTCTCTCTCTCTCTCTGATAAATAAATAAATCTTTTAAAAAATGAATGTGAGGGGTGCCTGGGTGGCTCAGTGGGTTAAAGCCTCTGCCTTCAGCTCAGGTCATGATCCCGGGATCCTGGGATCGAGCCCCACATTGGGCTCTCTGCTCAGCAGGGAGCCTGCCTTCCCCTTTCTGCCTGCCTCTCTGCCTGCTTGTGATCTCTGTCAAATAAATAAATTAAATCTTTAAAAAAAAAGAATGTGAGTGTGCAGGAACTACACACAAAAACACAAGAGCATTTGCAATTTCCATCTGACCCTTGTTGGTTTACTTCCTTCTTTGTCTCATATTAGCCATACCCTATAGATGTTACCTGGGATAATTTCTCAAATGAACTACTCACATTTGAATCCTTACTTTGAGGTCCCTTTCTGGGGGGACCACAAACCAGAATAGAGTAGGTCTGTCCCAAATATGGAAGGAAAAAACAATTTTTCTGTGAGAAATTGGATGTATGCCTCCATGGCTGGGAGTCCAATCCTACTAGGCACAAGTGGTTACAGAGATACCAAGCCAATAAACAACTTCTGAATTTGAGGAAAGGTAAGTCACGCACCTAAGACACCTAACAAAAGCAAATTCAAAACCATTTCTAAAGAATGCTTCCTCAAAACTTGTTGTATTTACCTTCCTTAAAAGATGGCACTTTTTTATGTGCTTAAAATGACTTCATAATATAGAATATTAAAACACACAAATAAATAGTCCACCATGAGTTGGAATCAAAAGACAAAATAAACTCAGAATAATAGCCCCCAAACCTGAAATAACAATTTAAATGAGTTCACAAAATCAATATTTTTAAATTACCAAAGAATGTCTTTTTAAAACTATAGAACAATAAGACAAAAATACTTAATCTGATCATAACTAAATTTTTTGCAATGTTTATGAGGAGCCAAGCAATTATTCATGGACAAAAATAATGTGTAATTCGAGATGACCTAATAACTTGGTTTTTGTTGACTATTATTTTTGTGATGCTGATACACAAAAACTGGATTTCTCATAATAATAACTGTATACATCACCATTCTTTTCAACATAGTATTGGAAGTTCTAGCCACTGCAATAAAGCAAGAAAACAAAATAAAAGACATAGAGATTGGGAAGTAAAAAATTAAAATTCCCTTCTTGATGACAACATGATTTTCTATGCAGAAAATCCCAAGGAGTCTACAAAAAAAAAAAAAAATCTTAGACTAATGAGTGAATTCAGGAAGTTTGCAGGATATAAGATAAACACACAAAAATCTATTACTTCTCTATATACTAATCTCAAATGGATTAGGTTGAGGAAAAAAAGTCCAATCTCCAAAATGTACATACATTAGGATTCCATTTATGTAACATTCTCAGATTGTTTTAGAAACAAGTTAGCTGTTGGCAGGAGTCAGGGATGGCAGGGGAAGAGGTTGAAGGGGCATGGGTTTAGAAGAGTAACATAATGGACATGTGTGGTGGTTATGTCTTAACTCTAGTGATGGGTCCATTCAAATAGACATGTAATAAGATTTCATGTGATACAACTAAAAGCACACAAATTTCACATACAAATAAGTACAAGTAAAAGGAGGAGTCTAGATAACATCCATGGATTGTATTCAGTTATATGTCCTGGTTGCAATATAGTCCAGCAGTTTGTAAGATGTTATCACTGGGGAAACTGGGTGAGGTCACCAGGGTATCTCTGTACCATTTCTTTTAACTATATATGAGCCTACAATCATTTTGAAATAAAAGTGTAATGAAAAAATGAAGTAATAAATATGCCAAAAAGGCAGACAGAAATCAGTGAACTAAAAAATAATCCATTAAAAATATCTTTTACAAAACAGTTCTCACTTTCTTGTAATTCCTCCACTCTGGTTGCATCGACGATACTTTAAACTAGAGAACATCTTAGGAAGGGCTTGCAATTTATGTAATAAAATAACTCTCAGTAGATGGCACCACCTCATATCATAATGATTAAGAAAATGAGGTTCTGGGCAGAATAACCAGTTTTAAATTTAGCCTTTTCCACTTCCTGGCTGCATTATTTTAATAGAGCCATTAAACCTCTAATCTCCAATTTTCCCATCAGAAAATGGGGATGATCACAGTACATAATTCACTGGGTGTTGTGAGCATTAAATTAAACAATACACATAAGGCAATGGGCGCATAGTTGTCATATGGTAAGAGTTCATCTTGCTTAAATACAGCTTATATTTATATTTGTTGTGGTGCCTATCTAGGGGAGCACATGCTATATTTGGGTCCTGAATTATAATTTAAGGTGTCTCTCTCACACACTCTCTCTCTATGCTCCTCTGTCCCTCTTACACACACACACACACACAAACACACACACACACACACGTGCACACCAATCCTATAGAGAAAAGTTAGGAAACTGGGACAAGTAATTCACTTATTTTTTATTTTCAGAACCCCAGAGCTTTAGAGTTTTACTCCATGGTAGAAAGACCAATTTCCATACTGCAAGTCAAGTATGACATGACACATGAGCACCCGGGTCAGTACCCACATTGCTGATGTTTTCTAGTGACGCTTCAGAGACATAGACTGGAACTGGGGAAGCTGCTCTCTGGTTTCCCCACCCTACATACCAACACTGAAGACCACGTTTACTTTGTGCTCAACACAGCACTTGGGATAGGTGTGTCTTCACTTCACAGAGGAGGAAACGGAGTGAAATCTTGCCATTTGCAAGGACATGGTTGGAGGTGAAGAGTATAATGTTACGTGAAATAACTCAGTCAGAAAAGGATGAATACCAGGTGATTTCACTTATACGTGGAATTTAAGAAACAAAACAGATGAGCAAAGGGAAAAAGAAAGAGAGAGGAAGAAACCAAGAAGCTGACTCTGGGGGAAACGGGTGACGGGGATGAAGAGTGCACCTGTAATAGGCACGAGGTGATGTATGGGAGCATTGAATCACTATATATATACAATATATACTATATATTGTACACCTGAAACTAACATTACGCTGCATGTTCACTAACTGGAACTTAAATGAAGACTTTAAAAAAAGAAAGATTAAGCAACTCATCGAAGGTCAGAGAGCTAAAATCTAAAAGCAAAAACTGAAATCCACTTCACCCTAAAGCCAATAGTTTATTATATAAAACAAAGCATAAAATCACAAGTACATAAACTTTTGTAAAAATTTTTCCCTCTTATCCATGAGATGTGTTGCCTAAATGGGCAATATTTCATAAGATGTTAGATGTGCCCCCAAAATTTAAACCTTATTTTATGACAGTCATGTTTCATTTAATGCCACAGGAAAACTGATTTATCTGTATACTTCTGGGTACTTTTTTTTAATAGTGAAAATTTATTTGCCTTGTAAATTTAGATTCTGGTATGTTTTGCCTCCTCAAAATATAACATTACTTATGACTAGCTATAAAAGACCATTGAGTCTCATAAGCGTATCATGTTGGTCTAAGGCCTCAAACCCCAATAGGAAATAGAATAATATCCTAAAACATATACCTGGCTTTGATTTCTACATCATCACTTTACTGATAACCTTCTTTGGTGCTATATGCATCATATTGTTAGGAGTTAGTTGGACACTTACGGAGTCAGGGCCAGGGTCCCCAACAAGACAGCAGAAAAGCCAGAAAGCTAAGACCAAACCACACTAGCATCCTGTTTTCACAGCTTAGACAGGAAGACAACAGCTTCCTATCTAGCTGCATCTGCAGGAGTGATTTTTGCAAAATATCCTGAAACAAAACCACTGACCATGAAACATGGGTCACTATCACAAGTTGAGATAGTTGGGCTACAGATCTCAGCCCACAAGACCCATCAACAGGTGAACAATCTCCCAATAGGTAGACAGGTGACATTTTAGCAGCAAAGCCACAGGGGGCCCACACTCAGGATGCTTAACTTAGTTCCTAGAAAGAGCTTATAAGAACTCCTAGATTTGAGCACCAGCACTCTCAGGTCCCCTCCCTCTTTGGGAGCTTTGTACTCTTGCTCAATAAAATTTGCTTTGCTGCCTATCACTCTTTGTCTGATCTACTTCTTGATTTTTCAAAGCAGCATGACCAAGAACCCCAGGTACTAAGGGAACAAAAATCCTCTAACAATCTGTCTTGTCCCATTTTACCTCTAGCACAACCCTTTAAGGTAAGTACCTCTAATATTCCCATTTAATAGGTGAACAAAGTGATATATCAAGAAGTCAGGAACTTTGCCAAAGGTCACAGGAGCTCAATGCTCAGAATCTAGGGTAGAGCCTGGTGGCATCACTCCTCAGATCTGTGTGAAACTATAATGACTTCTGGATGCTTCTGCCCCTCCTGACTTCAGCACTTTGTGTCACCTCTCTAGTTTGCCTGTCTATTACAACTTAAAGTGATGCCTTCCTTAAAAAAATGTTTCTAAGAATTAAAAGAGATAATACATATAAATTGCCTTGGAAGGAAATGTAAAATTTTCCTTCCATCACTGTCACCATAATTGCCAAGAAGTGCCCACCAACAAAAAAATATGAGCCAATGAATTGAATCTAAATATATAAAAACAGAATTATAAAGAATAGACATTTTTTCTGGGGCTGTTGGAATGGAAAGCCTGAATGTCCTTCCTGGCTTGCACACACTGCCCACTCCTACTCCCAAAGCCAGAACTGAGGCCAGAACATGAGCTCTGAACGTGAGCACTTGACCATTTTCCCATCAGGCCCATGAGACAGTGTCTGAGCTTGCCGTTGTCAGACCTCGCATGAAGCAAATTGCAAGGCAACTTCATTGGAGCGCCTTTGCTGTGCATGGAAGCACATGCCCACCATCTGGCAATAAATGCTTTTGTGAATCTGTGTACTTATTCCAAAAAACATGCCCCATCTCTGCACACAAGGAATAATCTGGCAATCCTAGCTCCAAACAGGACTAATGAGCATAGACTTAGGGGACATACAAGTTTGTGATGACCCATCAGGGAAGACTGTGAGCTTGCCCTGGCAGTGATCCTACAGAACACTGATTCACAAAGAGAAACAGAAATTGATGTCCAAGGATGACCCTGAGCGGATGTCTTTTCTTACTCCTTCAGAAGTGGTCATCTGGTTCCTCATGGCCTTTGGACCAAAGCCCAAGATCTTCAGGTCTTTTTCTTCCATTTCATATCAAAATGCCCTATACATTGTTAACCCTCTTGATGTGATAGTTCCAGCTATGACCCTGAAGAACCATTCGCAGGTGGTGACCAGGGATTATTACTACAGTACTCCATCAATATCAGACACATCTTGAATTCTAAATGGGAAGCCAATTTAAAAAAATAGAAAACCCAGCACCCTTTGTCTCATGACTGGCATTATTTTACCTACATTTATATACATTCATTCAAAGACCAGGTATAGAGTGATATTCAATAATTTTGAAGTAATGAATGAGTATGTCAGACCTAAGTCCATCCATCCTAGTCACTGAATGGGAACATAAATGATATGTTTGTAGACACTTTAGTATAAATTTCATAGAGTAATGATTTCTGGATTCATGAAGATTTAATTGAATCCCAATTAAAATTAATTGAGCTACATGAGTGCTGATGATATAGAAATTAAACAATAAGCCTAAAATGTGCCAATTTGCTGATGATTAATTCACATTAGAATAAGATGGTCATTAAACTGTCTTGTATATATTATTTTTGACTCAGAAATAAAAATGAGTACATTGACCATGATTTTTCCAGTTTGTAGAGTCCCAACTTTTGCCATTTCTGCCTTAACCCAAGAATTAAATCAAAATTCATCAATAATATATTTAAATGTTTTAAATTATTCCTAGTTATTATATTAGTTATAATAACTATTATTTTTATCTGTTGAAGGTTTTTGATGTTTTAGAAGAGTCTTAATCTATATACAACATAAACATTTAGATTTAGAACATTCTGGTTGTTATTCAGGAATTCAATATACAAGCTATTTTAACATCTTTGCAAAAGGGGGAATAATTATAAGTTTTCTAAATAAATGCACTTCCATTTCTCTCAGCTTCTTCAAACATCAATATATGCCAGATGCTGTTCAGGGTTAAACAAGCCACAGTCTCTGTATCTAAGGAACTTACGTCCTATTGAATACAACAAGAAAAGGGAATCATTATAAGCAACATTTATCTAGGTTTTCACTCATACTGGCTATTTCTTCTTCTTTATATTGCTCATAACCTTTGTTTATGTTTTATAAATTGAAATGGCACTACAAGTCTGAAATCATAGTGGCATACCAATGAAATGAATAGAAACAGAATTTGACTGAATTTTCCCTTGATTAGTACTCATGTCTGGTATTAGAGGATATTCTCTTTTTTCTTAATTTATTTTTTATTTTCAGCATAACAGTATTCATTATTTTTGCACCACACCCAGTGCTCCATGCAATCCGTGCCCTCTATAATACCCACCACGTGATACCCCGACCTCCCACCCCCCGCCCCTTCAAAACCCTCAGATTGTTTTTCAGAGTCCATAGTCTCTCATGGTTCACCTCCCCTTCCAGTTTCCCCCAACTCCCTTCTCCTCTCTAACTCCCCATGTCCTCCATGCTATTTGTTATGCTCCACAAATAAGTGAAACCATATGATAATTGACTCTCTCTGCTTGACTTATTTCACTCAACATAATCTCCTCCAGTCCGTCCATGTTGCTACAAAAGTTGGGTATTCGTCCTTTCTGATGGAGGCATAATATTCCATAGTGTATATGGACCACATCTTCCTTATCCATTCGTCCGTTGAAGGGCATCTTGGTTCTTTGCACAGTTTGGTGACCGTGGCCATTGCTGCTATAACATTGGGGTACAGATGGCCCTTCTTTTCACTACATCTTCTGTTTCATTTTATTGGATATAGTGACTTACATTTAGTTTTGAAACTTAATCATTATTAACAATTGCCAAACTTGATTGATATCTAATTCAGCTGTAATACATTAGCAATCTAGGTCTGACAGCATGGCATTTAATCACATGCAATTATTTTAAATAGATATATATCAAATTTTTAAAAAGGTTACTTTGCTATAAAATATATTCACATGAGAATTAACAACGGATTTTTTGTGAGTGCATTGCAATTTGACATTTGTTATGATTGACTAAAGAGTCAAGTGTAATTTGTTCCTTGAATAATGTGGACTTCTTTTATCAGTCTTGTTTTGAAAATACCACCATCCAACTCAATGTTTATGTTTCAGTCACACAAATAGAAAATATGATAAACCCCATATTCCAGAAACCTAAATCACTACCTTTCAACGTCTCCTTGATTGCTTCAATGGACCAAGATCTACTAAGGAGGCTACATATCTATACCCATTACACCCTTGGCCTCCATGCTTTTGTTGTGGCTAAAAGCACCAGATTGAGGACAGTGAGAGCAGCAGAGGAAAGACAGAAACACCGAATCTTTGGGGAGTAACACTGATGGAAAAGTGTTAGTATCCAGAACATTTATCATCATTCGAGGAGCTGAACATTTACTGTCTCCAACTCTCAGCAGTTTTTCATCAGAAGCAACAACTGAGAAATGCCAAAATCCATTTGATTTGAACCTTTAGTTTCATCCAAGACCAGCTTTGCAGAAGAGTTTCTGAGGTCAATTCTTAAAAACAAGCTGTGTTTAATTCAGTTGGGTTTCAAGTGTAAATAGTTCCATGGGATTTTAAAAGTACAACTTTTCATAAGATCTATAGAAGCATAGCACATAGATGACACCACTCAAATATCTTAATCATCAGTAGGAAAACAGGAAATGCTTTGCAGCAAGCTTGAAACTCGTCTCTTTTGGAATTTAAGAATCTGAAAGGAAACTAAGGGAATCACAGGGGAATGCACGTAAGAAGGACCATGGGAGGCTCAGCCTCTTCCCTAAAGGGGCTTGGGAAGGGCTGGCTTACAGGTGCACTTCTAACCAAACCCACCAAGGAAGGGAGGAGAAGATCTATGGCTCAGTGACTCAGAATTTTAAATAAATAACTTAGACTCTCCATTTTCTTAGGACCCTGAAAACAAATAAAAGAACAGATTGCTGATATAGGAGCCTATCCATCTGAGGGAATCAGTGTGGACTTTGGAGCTTTGACAAAGTGTTCATTGCACCACACGGCAGTGACTTCACCTTGGGAGACCATACATATGTGAGCCATTCTTGCCACCAAAACCCACAAAATATATGGCTACAAATCCCCTCCCAGATTAAAACAACTGACTGCAAATACCCCTAACACTTCTTTTTAAAGATGTAATCAGTTGCTAGATTGAATATTTTACTACAATGAAAAACAGAAATAGTATTTTTGTGAGACATAGTTCTTCATAAAATGGCCATTAATACAATTTTTCTTGTAGGTCACTGACTCTGATGGCATTGTTTTCTCCATGCTTATGAGAGGGATGGTGACTAACCCAAACCCAGCATCTTAGCTTTATTTTATGTATAGAAATGACATATAACATATGCAGGTTTGAGGTATGTGACTTCACATAACTGACTTGTAAGTGGAAAGTGGGTGAATTCTCTCTTTTCTAAAATTAAGAATACTAATTTCCATCACAGGCCATAAAAATGTATTTCCTACTACTGCTGTTCTGGGAAAACAATGTACCCTGCAGGGAGATCTAAGAATTTTCTATACTGTTAAAAGGACAAGGCTTAAAAACATGAATTCATTCCATACAGCTATGCCACAAAGGGTGAGGCCAGACCTTTCTTGATTTACAACTATAATAGACACCAACAGTATATTATAAAATATATTGGTTTGCAAATTTGGTTAGACTGTATTCTTTATGTCTGGATGTATATCTTTCTATTGTAGTCAGCAAAATAGGACTTACACTTCAAATAGCAGCAGAGAAGACCACATCCTCTATCAAAGACAAACAGATAAAGCAAACTCAGAAATCTTCCTGAAGAAGCAATATTTTAGCAGATTTATCTGGAGTTGCGAGTTTTGCTCCAAACTTTATGAGGATAAAGGAGACAATCTAATGAGAGCTTTGGTAGATTTCAAGGTTTTCTGCAGAAATAAAATTTTGGATGTTGCCATCAAGCAGTTACTATTCCAATAAGTTCCTCTACTGACTTTGAAAATGAGATAGGTACTAGGTTGTATAAGTTATCTTTTTATTACATACAATTTTTTGTTGTTATTGAGAATAACAGACATTGTTCTTGAATGAGCCCAAGCAGAGAGTGTATTAATCATAAGGGTGCTGGTCAGTTCAGAGAACCCACACTGAAGAATGGGGTAAGACCCTTTACTGAGCTAGAACCCAGGACACAGAACATCACTGCAAAGATCCTGTTCCTATTTGCACTCCTACCCTCCTCTTTTTCCCTCCAACGCCTCCAATCTCTTCCCCAAGACCGTTCCCTTGCATCTACTTTTGGATCAGTCCTAACTCCAGATTTAAATGGGACCAGTCAAATCCTCCTCCACATTTGTGAGCTAGAACATATGCCATGTAAATTGAACTATAAGACGCTCTGGTCCCCCCCTTAGCTGACCCCATAGCCCCAAGTCAAGTGGGCCACCTCCTTCATGAAACTCTCCACCTCTGTGTAAAAATTCAATGCAACATAAAAGGGATTTTCACAAAGTAATGAACGTTTCCTTAACGTACATGGATCTACAGAACTAGATTTTAAGAGCACCCGAATGTTTATAGCAGCAATGTCCACAATAGCCAAACTATGGAAAGAACCTAGATGTCCATCAACAGATGAATGGATCAAGAAGATGTGGTATATATACACAATGGAATACTATGCAGCCATCAAAAGAAATGAAATCTTGCCATTTGTGACAGCATGGATGGAACTAGAGCGTATCATGCTTAGTGAAATAAGTCAAGCAGAGAAAGACAACTATCATATGATCTCCCTGATATGAGGAAGTGGTGATGCAACATGGGGGCTTAAGTGGGTACGAGAAGAATCAATGAAACAAGATGGGATCGGGAGGGAGACAAACCATAAGTGACTCTTAATCTCACAAAACAAACTGAGGGTTGCTGGGGGGAGGGGGTTTGGGAGAAGGGGGTGGGATTATGGACTTTGGGGAGGGTATGTGCTTTGGTGAGTGCTGTGAAGTGTGTAAACCTGGTGATTCACAGACCTGTACCCCTGGGGATAAAAATATATGTTTATAAAAAATAAAAAATTTAAAATTTAAAAAAAAAAAAAGAGCAACGTTTCCAGAATCCCTAGTTGTTGTAAGTACTTCCCCTCCCAACCACAGGGGAAACATAAAACCACAGAAATCACATGGCAAAAGATCTTCAAATAATTTTAGGGAGCATATTTATAAAGCACATTCCCAAACTGTATGCTGGACTCAGGAAGAGCAAATAGGTGGTTGGAAAAATAAACAAAAGCTTCATATGAAATGAAAATTACTGGTAAGATTTCAATATGAAATTTTAATTAGCCTTGGAAATGAATGCTATTTCTAATGTGTAAATATGCATATACTGAGATGAAAAAATACTTAAATTTTTAATTAGAAGTCAATTCTGTCTCACTGTCAGTTTGGATTATTAGTTCATATCTGGTTTTCACGAAAGCCTGGTAAATAAATATATGATAGAATGAAATTTTTTGAAATAATGAAAAAAGAACAATGAGTTAAAATTTAAATTTACTTCTATAGGTTTGTGCTCAGAAGTTTCTATGTATTAATTAAAAGAATCACTGAGATAACCCACAGGAATGTCATTTGGGAAATTTTGTTTATGGTACCAAATTTGCATGCTATTCATAGGCTAATTTTTATTTAATTAAAACTTAGCGGGGCGCCTGGGTGGCTCAGTGGGTTAAGCCGCTGCCTTCGGCTCAGGTCATGATCTCAGGGTCCTGGGATCGAGTCCCGCATCGGGATCTCTGCTCAGCAGGGAACCTGCTTCCTCCTCTCTCTCTCTCTGCCTGCCTCTCTGCCTACTTGTGATCTCCCTCTGTCAAATAAATAAATAAAATCTTTAAAAAAAAAAAAAATAAAAATAAAACTTAGAAAATTTAAAAATTATACAGGGAGTTGTCTAAAAACCATCGAGTGGAAAATAGTTGAAGCATAATATTGACATATTCGGAAAGTTCCTCTGGGAAGACACTGAGGATTAATTAATTAAGGGCAGAATTTTTAAAACATCCAGCCATTTAAAGCATTCATTTAGCTAATAAGATTTTGATAAATGTGACATTATGCTCACCAAACTGAAATTTTTATTCACGAAGCAAAAATAAATTAATATCTTTAAAGGTACTTAAGAGTATTCTGCAAAATTTTGGATTCATGAAATCTCTGAAGCAGCCTCAAAAAACAGGGGTGTGATATTAAAGTTTTCATCCTGCAAATATGAGATGGAAAAATGTTCATGAGTTAGCTAATGAGTTAGACCAAGTGAATCAGAAATCCCAGTAGCTAGGTAAATAATGTACATCCAGTTTCTTTATCTGATGTCATACTCCAATGACACCGTGATGTTGGGAGCCTCAGGGGACACAAGGCTTTGGAAAGCATGTGTTTATCCATTCCCACATGAGTCAGTGCCATACCCTGGCTGTGTGGCCAACAGACCCCCTTCCTTTCCCTTCCGAGCCTTCATTCCCTGGCCTGCCCATGTGTCTACATTCCAAAAATGACCACTCCATGCTTGAATTTTGCAAATTGATGGATTTTATTTAAGTGTATTCCATAAGGCTTTTAATTTTCCAAGTTTTTAATTAAGTAAAAATTGAACTATGAATAGCATGCAAATATAGTACCCATAAGCATGAATTTCCTAAATGGCAATAATGAATATTTTATGTGGATTATTTCAGCAATACTTTTAATTAATGAGTTTGGAAATTTCTAAGCTATAACCTGTAGGAGTAAATTTGATCTTTAATTTATCTCTTCAACGGATTATGAGCAGAAGCCATGCATGCTACCTTTAAAACCCACTGCAGACCTACCCTGCAGTGTCCAGAGAGGGAGAATCCCTTCACATTTTTTTTTTCCAGGCTTGACTTAGGGTATATGTTACCAATGGAAACTAGAAATGAATACTTACACCTCTTATATTTCATAATTTAATATGGTCTCAAATAGCCTTACTCAATAGCCAAACTATTTATGTTCTAGCACATAAAGCTTTTTATTTTAAATAACTGGAAAGATGTTAAACTAAAACCTTAATCCAATTTATCTTTAAATCATGCTTTCTCATTCATAACAAGTATTTACAAACAGTAAACTGCCTTTCATTTTTGTCCTTCAATATTTGCCCTGATCCCATGTGGATAAAGTGCCAAGATGCAAAAACAAAGCAAATGGAGAAATAAAGAAAGGAATAAAAGGAGGAGGCAAATCTACCTGGAAACTAACTGCTGTGCATGAGAACACGGGGTACAGACAGATTCTCAGAGGAGTTGATGGCTTTGCATAATGACTCTACAAAAGCATTTCAGACACCGTTAGCTTCACTCCCCTGTCCCAGTGGAACTGTCCCATGTCCCACTGGCAGGACACGAGAAGTCTCTTCCAGTGTTATTATCAGGACCACGAGATGAGGAAACCAGCCAAAGCTAGGCCACATGCACCTTGGATCAAGTCCAGCGGCAGTAAATCCTTACGATACGGAAAAGACGGGGACCGGTTTAACTTTCTTAATTAGATTAAACCCAAAGGGAAAAAGGTATTTATCTTCCCTGCCTTGCTTGTCTAAGCCCTTCAAGTTCTTCCCTGACCTCACACAGTCAGCAGTTGTTCACTGCCACATTCTTGCTAAGAAATATCTTCTGGGAAACGCTCAGCAGCCTCAGGTTTGCCAACTGCTAAATGCTTACTAGTCAACTTTGCATTACCTTCTGCTACAAGGCACAAAGGAGGAATAGTGACTTCGCCTTCACAAGTACTGGAAGGATCAGTTCTTGCATGCCTGCCACAAGCTTCATCATCAGCTATTAGCTAACGACTTTAGGTTTTCATCTTCACGCATTAATTTTTATATTTCTATCACATCTGGCAAGGTATATGTTCACTCTGAGTTATTCCTCACCTTACCCCACCAAACCAAACTATGTTCCATCCTGCTAGATGAAATTATGACACTAATACGGTACTAATACTAATAGAATTAAAGACCGACGAGGAAAATTACCTCTCTAAACAAATGAAGAGAGTTACCATGTGCAGGGACTGGGAGAGTCCATATTGTCAGAGACCCATCATCATTAAAACCTTCTTTTCTTCCAATGATGCCATCAGGAAGATGTTCGGGCAAGCTAAAGATGGGGAGGACGTATCTTCAACATACATATTTAACAAAGTCGTGTACCTAGGAGTTAAAGGAGCTCAGTAGTAAGAGAACAAACAATAAAAGTAAAGCAAAGGACTTCAATACACTGCATAAACACAGCTGGAAAAGTTGCAAAGTGAGCACATAAAAACATTAGTCTTTAGGGAAGTTTAACTGTAAAGCACAATGAGAGAAAACTTTGTTCTCTCTGGAATGGCTGGAATGAGACGGAGGATACAGACAAGTGTGAGTAGAGACGGGACAAAGAGCTCTAGATACTGCTGACAGAGGGAGGAAGGCAAACCAGCACACCACTTAATTGTAAAGTCAGACACCATCCGTATTACGTAGCAAGGTCACTTTGGGATATTTATGTATACTAAAACACACATTCACAGATAGTCACAGCAGCCCTGCTTCTCTTGCTCAAAAATTGTCAGAACACGAGTGTCTTTAACAGGGGCATGGATCAATATATCCTGGGATATTCATACAATGTCATAAAAGCAACAACATGGATAATTTCACGGATGCAAAGCCAAGTGAAGCAAGATTTTTTAAAGTGCTCCACAATGGTTCCATTCACATAAAAACCTAGAACATGCAGGGCGCCTGGGTGGCTCAGTGGGTTAAGCCTCTGTCTTCAGCTTGGGTCATGATCTCAGGGTCCCGGGTTCGAGCCCAGAATCAGGCTCTCTGCTCAGCAGGGATCCTACTTCCCCACCCCCACTGCCTCGCCTGGGTCTCTGCCTACTTGTGATCTCTCTCTCTGTCAAATAAATAAATAAAATCTTTTAAACAAAACACCTAGACCATGCAAAATTTTAGTGCTAGAAATCAGTGATTTGGGGGGGATGGAAGCCACTGACTTTAGAAGGACAGAGGGGTCCTTCTAGGCACAGGAAAACACCCTATGCAACAACTTGTTTGCTGGTAACACAGACACTGACCATTACACTTAAATGTGTGAATCACATTGTATGTAAACAATTCCTCAATTATAAAAAGTAGGATAATATGTAGAACAGACAACACTCTCCATGATTCCTGGACCTGAGGTCAATCTCCAAGCAGCTGCAGAGCCCTTTAATGATGGATTAAAGCTGAAGACACCATTGTTACTATCTTTCAACAACACACATTTTTTTAGTAAAATAATAAGATCACATATGGTTGAGATATTTATATTAAGGAACTACAGGTTAAGTTATAATCAATTAAAGAATCATCATCACAAGGCTATTTCCAAATCGCACTGCGATACCAATTAAATAACCATCAGCTCTGGTGAATGGAACCTGCTTAGCTACTTTATAGCTGAAAAGCAAGCTGAGTCTCCAAGAAAAGAGGAAACTTAGTTTCACATCATAAGCATATCCTGTAAATGGAAGCTATTGAGCCTGTTGTTAACGTACCACAGACCAGAAATGACAAGTTGATGGTACACCTGTTTCATATGGGCCATACATTCTTGACCTCCATTTTGTTCGAATTTTACAAATGACTTGCAAAAACTGGTGCAGCCACTCTGGAAAACAGCATGGAGATTCCTCAAAGTTGAAAGTAGAGCTACCCTAAAATCAGCAATTGCACTACTGGGTATTTAAACTAAAGATACAAATGTAGTGATCCGAAGGGGCATGTGCACTCGAATGTTGATAGCAGCAATGTCCACAATAGCCAAACTATGGAAAGGACCTATATGTCCATCAACAGATGCATGGATAAAGAAGATGTGGTATATATATACAACGGAATATTATGCAGCCATCAAAAGAAATGAAATCTTGCCATTTGCAATGACATGGATGGAACTAGAGGGTATTATGCTGAGTGAAATAAGTCAATCAGAGAAAGACAATTATTATAAAATCTCCCTGATATGATGAATTTGAGAGGCAGGGAGGGGGGTCATGGAAAGTAGGGAAGGAAAAAATGAAACAAGATGGGATCAGGAGGGAGAAACCCATAAGAGACTCTTAATCTCAGGAAACAAACTGAGGGTTGTTGGAGAGGAGGTGGGTGGGAGGGATGGGGCAGCTGGAGGATGGACACTGAGGAGAGTATGTGCAATGGTGAGTGCTGTGAATTGTGTAAGACTGATGATTCATAGACCTGTACCCCTGGGGCAAATAATACATAATATGTTAATTTAAAGAATGACTTGCAAAGATTTAAAATTGGGGAAAATTCACAGGGAAGTCTAGGTATTTTTCCTTTCCTGAAGTCATCTGACCACTTGGCATTCTTTCATTGTGATGTGGTATCGTCCACACCCAATGATCCCTGCCACTGTCCCTCCCCAAAGTCAAGGATCAGTCCTGTGCTTAGTCTCCTTTTCATAGAAAAGAGGAATGTGAAATAGATGTGTCTTCTACCCATACTATGAAACAGTGCAAAATGACATCAGGCATGGTTTTGAGAAAGGGGAACACATATTTGTTTCCAGTCATGCTACAAACTGATCCAGTTGCAATGTCTGCCTTTCCTGTCTGGTTACTTAGAAGCAAATACCCAACAGGAGCAAAAACCTCCTCACAAGCAATCAAGTACTAAACTAGATAAGAAGCATTTACCAGTGTACAGTAGTCCCCCCCTCCCCACCCAGGGAGTGCCTGGCTGGCTCAGTCCATAGAGCATCAGTTCTTCATCGCAGGGTCTGAGTTCAAGCATCGTATTGGGCATGGAGCCTCCTTAATAAATACAAAAATGCATAAATAAATAATTTGTCTTATTTCAGAGAAGGGGAAGCTCAATGTTAACTAAAAAATTTGGGACGTTTTTGAGATTTGTCTTGCAGATTGCTTCTAAGTAAATATAACAAATAAATATTGTATGTTTCCAACATGTTTATAAATATCATAAGTCCTTAATGAAAGTTATCACTCACTATGAAAAAAAAAAGAAGGAAATCATGTTAGTAATATTAATTGTATTACCGTGTTAATGTCCAAAGAGAAAAATTCATTTATAAAGGATAAAAGACACAGACACTAGTAACTCTGGACTCTTATTTAAAATATGATACGTAACTTCATTTGATAATTCCCAATCACACTACCTGTTGGAGAATAAGAATGGCTCTTCTGTCACCTCAAAACATGATAATTGAAACTAAAAACCTGCCACCATGTCATAAATAATATATTGGTAAAGATCTAAATAAAGGGGCACCTGGGTGGCACAGTTGGTTAAGTGTCTGCCATCGGCTCTGGTCGTGGTCCCAGAGTTCTGGGATCGAGTCCCGCATTGGGCTCCCTGCTCAGTGGGAAGCCTGCTTCTCCCTCTCCCATTCTCCCTGCTTCTGTTCCCTCTCTGTTGTGTCTCTCTCTGTCAAATAAATAAATAAAATCCTTAAAAAAAAAAAAAGATGTAAAGTTTCTGAGACAGTACTGTCAAAAGTCAACCTTTATACATATGCATATACAAATTATTCTAAGGCTGCCTGGGTGGCTCAATCAGTTTGAGAATCTGCCTTCAGCCCAGGCCATGATCTCAGGTCCTGGGACCAAGTCCTGCATCAGGCTTCCTGCTCAGCGGAGTCTGCTTCTCCCTCTCCCTGTGCCCTGCTCACTCTCTCTCTCTCAAATAAATAAGTGAATCTTTAAAAATTTATTTCAGAATGCTTCTATAACCAAAGAAGAAATTTTAAGCCAAAATAAATTATGATAGTGGAAAAATCCCTTAACAGATCCTATCTTCATGCTCCATATTATATTATCTATTAGACTTTACATGAAATCAATAAAACCCAGTGATATGAAAAAACAGATTCTTCATATCCTAACTGTAAAACAATGAATTACGAGGTTTAAAAAGATTTTCTTCTTCTTGGCAAGGAAAACTAGAAATATTTTGTATGAA
Source organism: Mustela nigripes (assembly GCF_022355385.1). Classification (NCBI taxonomy): domain Eukaryota; kingdom Metazoa; phylum Chordata; class Mammalia; order Carnivora; family Mustelidae; genus Mustela; species Mustela nigripes. The sequence goes on from NC_081560.1 coordinate 125,146,959, forward strand.
GCTATAAGTCAAGTATGATTTATGTTTTTAGCTTTGTTGGGTTCCAGCAAGAGAATATGTGTGTGTGTGTGTGTGTGTGCACGCATGTGCATGTATTCCTTCCCCTAAAGACTATCAGTTCTCAAATTCTAAATCTGTATACTGTAGGAACTCTTTTAAATGAACTGTAACAACAATAATTGTTTTTCTCTAGGTCACCTGCATGGCAAATGGTGTGTGGATCCATATGTGATAAGACACACACAACTCCTGGGACATCTGGGTGGCTCATTTGGTTAAGTCACTGCCTTCGGCTCAGGTCATGATCCCAGGGTCCTGGGTTCAAGTCCCCCATCAGGCTCCTTGCTCCATGGGGAGCCTGCTTCTCTCTCTGCTTCTGCTTTTCACTCTGCCTACTTGTGCTATCTCTCTCTCTCTTTCTCTGATAAATAAATAAATAAATAAATAAATAAATAAATAAATAAATCACAACTCCTCTCTGTTTGGGCCATAGAAATCCAAGTGCTAAGGAAGATTATCCTTGGCTTGCCAAAAGAACAAAATAAATAAATCTGTTATCTGAGAGATTAAAAAAAAAGATATGGAATAAATATAGACCAAGGTAGCAAGATGCTGCTGTAGTTCCAGGGAAAAATGGTTTTTGGGAAAAGATCAGGGGTCCAACAGGTCCAAGAGGTCCATTAGATCTCAATGTTTGCAACCCTAGAGCTGAGATAGATTATGATCATATTTATATTTTGATTATGTAATGAGTTTATAATAGATGTTATATATCATATATATATACACACACACATGTAGACACAGTAGAAAAATACACACAAAATTTAACAGTGCTTTATCCTAAGGAGAAAAATTTAGGAAAATGAAGGATTTTTTTTAACTCTTTACCTTAAAATTTCTAGATTGTTTGCTTTATCATAAAATTAAATTACTTTGATAATCAAAAAACAAGATTTTTGAAAACCTGTACTTTTAAAAGTATGGAAGAAAGATATACATCAAAATGGAAAAAGTCTTTGGGTGGTGGAATTACAAGGAATTCTTAAAAATCTTTCATTCACTTTGTTCTTTAGTAACCACTTATTACTTTTAAAAGTAGAAAATAATCAATATGTATGTTTCATTTATTTTTTGTGCTTTGTTTTGTTTACTAAGTTTCACTGTAATTCCAGTGTAGTTAGCATACAGGATTGTATTACTTTCTGGAGTACAATACCATGTGCGTTTTCAAGGTGCAATCTGACACCATGCTCTGGTGTCCATATGGTGTTTGCTAGTCGGTGCTTCTCTTGTGTCTCCCCTCTCCTGGGCTAGGATGAGGCTAGGATGCTCCTAGACACACCCCTGGCTGCAGTGACCCGCTCCCCCTTCCTGTTCCCCTCAGGGGGGATCTGAATTCCTGCCTCTGCCTTCCTTACTGAAGACCCAACTCACCCACTGCTTTGTATCATAATAAGCTCCCCAGCTTACTGACTCTGGCTTCAAATTCAGTTTTCACACTTTGGCTACAACACAAAATAGTTTAAAAGAATAAAAAAAAATCTTCATACCCATGCTCTGATAATTTTGCATTGTTTTCTTGCACTGTATTCCCAGAGTGGGGGCACCTGTCAGTCACCCAGTAAATGTCCTCTGACATCCTGAGCACTCATGTTTCTCAGTCTCTGTTTATGAAACTAGAGGAGATACTGGGATTATCATTCCCAGCACAGATCTGTTGGAAAATCAGAGTGTGGCTTTTCAGAACCACAAGTGGGTATTCTCAAGGAGAAAAGATTCACAAGATGAAAACAGGATAAAAAAACATATGCTAAATTATGGAAAGAACCTATATGTCCATCAACAGATGCATGGATAAAGAAGATGTGGTATATATATACACAATGGAACACTATGCAGCCATCAAAAATGAAATCTTGCCATTTGCAACAACACGGATGGAACTAGAAGGTATTACGCTGAGGGAAATAAGTCAATCAGAGAAAGACAAGTATCATATGATCTCTCTGATATGAGGAATTTGAGAAGCAAGGTTGGGGGTTGTGGGGAGAAGGAAGAGAAATATGAAACAAGATGCGATCAGGAGGGAGACAAACCATAAGGGACTCTTAATCTCACAAAACAAACTGAGGGTTGCTGGGGGGTAGGGGGTGGGGCTAGGGTGGTTGGGTTATGGACACTGGGGAGGATATGTGCTATGGTGAGTGCTGTGAAATGTGTAAGCCTGATGATTCACAGACCTGTATCCCTAGTACAAATAATACATTGTATGTTTAAAAAAAAAAAGTGCTAGTACAAAACAAAAACAAAAACAAAAGTATGCCAAGGCATTAACCGAGTTTCATGAGCAGCCCCAGAGAACACATTTCCTGCTTAAATACTAAAGGTGATATGAAATAAGAAAAGATATTAAGACACATGGGTGAGGGGCGCCTGGGTGACTCAGAGTGTTAAAACCTCTGCCTTTGGCTCAGGTTGTGATCCCAGGGTCCTGGGATCGAGCCCGGCATCAGGCTCTCTGCTCAGCCAGGGGCCTGCTTCCTCCTCTCTCTCTGCCTGCTTCTCTGACTACTTGTGATCTCTCTGTCAAATAAATAAATAAAATCTTTTTAAAATTAAAAAAAAAAGACACATAAGTGAAAATCAGGAAGTACATCCAAGAAACATATATAAAAATCTGTATTTTGAAAACTTTTGCAACTTTTTTTTTCTTAATTTTTTAATTTTTTTAAAATTTATTTTCAGTGTAACAGTATTCATTGTTTTTGCACCACATCCAGTGCTCCATGCAATCCGTGCCTTTTCCAATGCCCACCACCTGGTTCCCCCAACCTACCACAACCCTGCCCCTTCAAAACCCTCAGATTGTTTTTCAGAGTCAACAGTCTCTCATGGTTCACCTCCCCTTCCAATAATTACATATCTTCCTGTTTTGTGTAATATTTCTCTGTATTTTATGTCATTTATAGATCTCAAAGAATATAGGAGAGACTTTTTAATCGGTCTGACTTTATGGAGAATAATACAACTGCTCTAATGAGTGTGACACTGAATGTTTTTACTGACATAATACAGAGTTCCTTTGTCTTACACAATTTTAAATCATTTTTTGGAAAGACCCAATTCATATTTCCAAAAACGTGTGTCTCCCAATTAAGTGTTTTTACTAATATGTTACTGATGAGTATAATGAAAAAAATATTTTCCTGTTCAGTAAAAAGTAAGTTTCTTCCCCCCAAATATCCTCATATATAAGTAACATTATTTAGAAGTTTTCAAATCAACAGAGGTCTGTCAGAAAAGAAAAAGATGTAAAAGGAATGAGAAGTTAATGTTGGGTGTTAGAGGAAAAACACTCTCAGTCATTAAGGAGAGTTCGCCTTTCTGACCAGCAGCATGGCAATGCTTGTTAAACCTCTAATATATGCAGTGTTAATCATTTCTGACTCATCATTTCCATTTCTAGAAAAATTATCCTAAGGAAATAATTAAGATATGCACAGTGTTAGCTATTAGGAAGTTCAATAAAAAAATCCAACAGAATTTGGATTTTGAATAAATATTGCATGAACTCTGCTAAAAGGGGACACCTGGGTGGCTCAGTGGGTTAAGCCTCTGCCTTCAGCTCAGGTCATGATCTCAGGGTCCTGGGATCCAGCCCCACATCAGGCTCTCTGCTTAGTGGGGAGCCTGCTTCCCCCTCTCTCTCTGCCTACTTGTAATCTCTCTCTGTCAAATAAATAAATAAAATCTTAAAAAAAAAAAAAAACTGCTAAAAGTATGCAACAACATAATATGCCATCATTTTAAACAATGTCAGGGAACATGCAGTGAGGCTGAAAGGCAGTCATGAAATATTAACTAAAAAACAGAATATTACAAACTGCACATACAATATAATTTTATTTACAATATATCTGCACAGAAACCTTATGTACAAAAATGTTAGCAGTAATTATCTCTGGGTCATGGTTTGTCACCACCACCACTACCACATCACCATCATCATGTTCACTATCATCACCATCTTCACCACCATTATCATCACCACCACCACCATCATCATCACTATCACCATCTTTACAATCATCATCATCATCATCATCATCATGCTATCCAGTTTTTCCTGAAAAAGCACATATTTACATCTCCAGCATTGAACTCTCTCCCCTGAACTCCAGACCCTACATTCATATGTTCATATTCATAGTTGAGCTCTTGGCCTAGAAATCTGTTATTCTTTTATTCATTCACTCACTCATGTGTTCACTCATTCATTCAACAAATACAAAGAAAAAGCCTATGTTATGTGTCAGACACATTCAAGAAGTTGAAATTAAACAATGAATTAGACAAAAACTTTTGCCCTGAGGGAACATATCTCCTCCTTGGGGATCTGTCCTCACAGAAATGTGTTAATGTTCCCCTCCCCACCCACCCACCAATTTTGCCTTCCCACAGACTTCTCCCTCTCAGCTAAGGACATAGTTATTTACTGAGTGACTCATTTTAACATTAGATAAATTAAACACAAATTCTAACATCCTCTCCTTGGTCTAAAGATCCTAAGTGATTCAGTTACTGCCTGATTTCCAATCTCATATCTCTCATATTACTCTCGCCTTTGTTCTTTATACTTCACACACACTCAACTTAGCTTTCCTTTCAATAAAAAAAAGAACTTTGTAGTCAAGATGTTTTTATGAATGAAATAAGAAGCTGAAGATTGACATAAAAGACATGGCCTTGACGGGATCAGGAACAGGATCCTAGAGCGGTAAAGTCAAATGGGAAAATATAGGCAGTGGGAGCCTGGCAATTGCTTCTGGCAAATATCCCACCCACCATTTTACCTTTCTCGATATCCACTGGCTTCCCCCCACTATCTACCATAAGAGTATCAGTGATAACTTCATAATGTATGTTCTTCCTATTTTTGTTGCTCATCAGAGAAAGCCCAAGACCCTCAAACCATTGAAACCAACATGGTTATGCCCATCCCTCTGATCACCTTGGCCCTGCCCCTCTTCAAAGTACCATTTAGAACACAAAGTCAGGCAACAACCTCTTCAAACAGCCTTTCTTTTTCCAACAAGACCTGGTTTCAGTCCTCTCAGAACACATACAATTTTCTCTTCATTGCTATGTCCAGACCATTCTCCCACTCCTACAACCCCAAGCTTTTGAGCCTCATGCCATCAGAATATGCCATCACTGTCCCTGCTTGACCAAAGTCCCTGACAAAGTCCCCCCTCTCACCCCCATTCCTGCTTCACAGTTACTTTCTGCAACATTGATTTGAAGCAATTCTTTGACATTTATAAAACCACAGAAGTGATTTTTCCAAAGCTCTGGCCTTTAAATTCCTTGATTTCTTTTCCAGTAATCTGATCCTTCCTGCTATCTCATGTACTTGTTACTATAGTCCTACACTTAACCAGTACATTCCAACTACTTTCTTATCACAGATGAAAGAAGGTGATTTCGCTGTACATCTGAGCAAAAGGAGAGGATGCCCATGGGCCTTGATACTCTGGCCACTCCAGATTTATCCAGCTCTTTAAATTTCCAGCTTCCTGGATTAATCACTAGAGCAGAATTATTGTCATAAATATCCAATTCTCTGACTATATCCCCCAATCATTACAGACCACGTGTCTAGTCCCCAATTCCAGTACCTCATCAACCCCATCAGGATCAGCTCTATGGAGTCCTCCCATGTTCCCTGCCCTTTCACGTTCTCATGTCTTACTTTCCTCGTACCCAACAGAAAGTCTGTGGTCCACCACTACAATGAAATCTCTGTATAATCTCAGATCTGCTCTTTCTCTTTCACCTCTCACTTTGGGTAAATCAGGTCCATACCTCCTTCATGTCCCCTGCTGAACCTGTCTGGAGAAAGACATAACTGACTCTTCTCACTGTAAATATGTGACCATCGATTGTAATAGGATTCCTAGCGCTGCTCAGCAATGTCTATGTCCCAAGCTGTTCACACTTGTACTCTCCTATAGCATTAATTCTCCTTCCCCTCACCCAGACCCACAACCTCCCCTGCAGACCCTCAGCCTCATCTGATGACTATTTCCAAGTTCACTGAGAACACAGAAAGAGTTGGAAGATAAGCTCTCTTTATAAACCTTATACATTTTGATGTGTTACTTATTATATATACAGGTTCATGAATTTTTTATTCATACTTTAATTCACTTATTTACTCATTCACTCAACAAGTACTTACTGAGTGCAAAGTAAATATCTGTTTGGGACTCTGAGGAGGAGCCAGGAAACAAAAAAAGATGAGAGCTCTTTTGAAATCCCTGTTCTAATGGGATTTATGTTCTGGTGGAGAATAACAGGTAATTAAATACATGCATACATACATACATACATACAATGAAAAGGCTGTGCGACGGTGCTAAGAATTAAAGAGAAAAATAAAGCAGGAAAGGCAGTGCAAGAGGAGGAGGGCTGCTATCAAATCAGCTGATAGGGAAAAGCACAGCTAGAATAGTGTCATCTGATCACTATTGGAAGGGAGTGAGAAACCATGAGTGAAGCTACGTGTGGAAAGCATTTCACATGGAGAGCACATATCTTTGAAACCTCTTCAACTAATAGGATAATTACATATTAATTATATATTATAATTTATATTTATTACCATAACAAACATTGCTGGTCTCATACTAACATAGAAAAATTATGATCAGAAATATATTTTAGTTAATGAAGTTAACAAAAAATTTTCTGATGTTACAGAGTTTTTGCTTTCATCTTGTCTTTATTGCATTTGATGAACTGCTTAATTTCTTTTATTCTCACTCTCAATAAATTTAGAAGAATTCAGTTCTTTTTATTTTTCCAAGTGATTAGTTTAACTAAAATTAACTTTCTTAAAATGGTATTTCTCAATGTATCTACTTTACAATTTTTTTTAATATTTTATTTTTTATAAACATATATTTTTATCCCCAGGGGTACAGGTCTGTGAATCACCAGGTTTACACTTTAAAACCAAAACACAAACTTTTGTTCTTCCTTATAAAAGATGAAGGAAGAAATGTGACATATTACTGCTCTCCCCCCACTCACTTTCTCTTCCAATTTTTGCTTGGGATTTTGGTCAAATCTAGTCTATGAAATTATTATTTGTTCCTAACATGTAACTTTTTCTGTGAATTTTAACTGTTATTTTCTTTCTCACATATAGTTAAGAGTTATTTAGGTCTTATCCTATTTTTAAGTATTTGCTACTCATCATAAACTCATATCATGGATTTTTCCATTATGATTTTTTAAATTTGGATAAATCTTTATAAATTCAGCCAAGTGGGCTATTAATAACCTTTTACAGGAGGGAACATTGGCTTTATTTTCTTAATTTCAGGACGTTTAAAAATACATCTCTATTCCCTTTATCATGCACGACAAAAAAGTTGGGTGCAAAAATTTTGGCTCTAATATATTTCTCCTCAAAATTCTAGAAATACTGCTCTATTATGTAATAGACTTGAAATTTGCTGAGAAGTTTGGGATCAGCCTAATATCACTTTTCCATTTGTATCTGGTGGTTTCTTCTTCATGGTGGATTGTATGATTCTTTCTCTATCTTGCAGTATATTCTCAGTGTAGACTACTTTCTTGGATCATGGTGAGATTTTTCTTCAAAAAGGTCATCTTTTGTTCAAAATAAATTATTCTCTTTTTCTCTATGTCATTTGTTACATTCTCATCAATAGGTCAGGTTTTTGCTTTCCATCCTGAGGGCCCACTATTTTCTCTTTAACATTTTTTAATTTTCACTTTTTTTTTTTTTTAACCCAGTGGGGTAGGGGTGAAGGAGGGGTTGGGGAAGGAAGAGAAGAATGTGTACACATTTTCCAGCCTGTCCCCAAAATGATGGCCTGGCTTTTTCCTACATCAGTTCTACTCATTGTTTACAATGGGATTTTTTTTTTAAGATTTTTTTTTTTAATTTATTTATCGGGGGTGGGCAGAGAACGAGCACAGGCAGACAGAATGGCAGGCAGAGGCAGAGGGAGAAGCAGGGATCATGACCTGAGCTGAAGGCAGCTGCTTAACTAACTGAGCCACCCAGGCGTCCCTACACTGGGAATTTTTTAAAGATTTTATTTATTTATAATAGGTTTTTAACTTCCTCAGTTAGGTTTCCTTCTTTATTTATCCAAAGTTCCTTTCTGTTTTAATTTTATTCTGTTATCTGATTATCTTTTCTTAGATCTCTTACATCCCTTACCTTTGTTTTTAAGCTTATTTTGAATCCCTTTTCTCATAAACTTCCTAAAAATGTACAGAATTGTTTATGAATACATTTTCTTTATTTCCAAGAATAAATCATTTAAAATAGTAATTTTAAAATTACTATTATGTCTTTTGCAGGGTGCCTGGGTGGCTCAGTGGGTTGAGCCTCTGCCTTTGGCTCAGGTCATGATCTCAGGGTCCTGGGAGTGAGGCCTGCATCGGGCTTTCTGCTCAGCAGGGAGCCTGCTTCTCCCTCTCTCTCTGCCTGCTGCTCTGTCTACTTGTGATCTTTCTCTCTCTGTCAAATAAATAAATAAAAATCTTTAAAAAAAAAAAAGATTTGCATGCTGCATTTTTCTGCTTTATTTTTGTAGAACTCCTTCATGAGTTTCATCTTTTCCATTTTAATCTTTTATCTGAGATGAGAAGTCTTATTCTGGCCTCCTTAATTATAAGGCAAAACTCAGATCTTCCTTAACCCTGCCCTAAATGCTGGAATGGAGTTTGAATGCCCCAATTAAAGATCTACATAGAGTGAAGAATAAGAAAGATTTGTATTCTGTGTTCAGTAATTAAGCTTTTTGCAATGAACTGGGGAGAGAGAGACAGAGGAAACCAGAGCAGATAGCCATAGCAGTTCAAATACAAGTATCCCATCCAGACTTATGTCAGGGTCCAATTCAGGCTTCGATTCTTCTCCACATTCAGGGTGATCAGAAAACAAGACCAAGTCCAGTGTTCATCACTCACAGGACTCACGGTGACTCTGTGCAAAGGTCTATGCAGAGGTTCAGTCTGAAACTTGCGAGCAGCCATCCTTCCTCCTTGCTCCAGATGAGACTGTACGCCTCCACTCTTCACATTCTCAGTGGGCCCTATTGTTCCAAAGTGGAAAAGCGGGGGACTCCTCATTCTCTTATGATCATCCCATGGCCTCAAAGACTGTTTCCAAGCTGGGAATAGTTTGTGGAGCCCTTGTGAGTGTTCTCAGCCACCTCATATAGGAATCATCCCTAAGATTCCATGACTAAGGGGGATTGTACTAAATGTCCATGTCCCTCTACTGCTTCGTAATTAAGTTGAAGGAATGTACTACAATGCTGAGTCTCTCAAACTTTCAGCTGCTTTAAATTAACTTGCAACTTGGGGTGACTGGGTGGCTCAGTCAATGAAGCATCTGTCTTCAGCTCAGGTCATGATCCCAGGGTCCTGGGATTGAGTCCTATATCTGGCTCTCTGTTCAGCAGGGAGTAGGCTTCTCCCTCTCCCTCTGCCTTCCCCCCTGCTTGTGTTCACTCACTCTCTCTCAAATAAGTAAATAAAATCTTTTTTAAAATAAAATAAATAAAATAACTTGAGATTTCTGATGATCCATAACTGGGATGAAGCCTTGGTGATACTAAGACAAGCTGTTCCTAAACCCCACTTTTCAGGGCACTAGACTTAGGGCCTGACAAGATTGGATACAAGTGCCAGCTACGTCCTCTAGTTTTGCACAACTACCTTTCTGTTCATACAATGGAGTATGAAGAGCTGCGGCAGCAAAGTTGTAGCCACAATGGGAATGTACTCATTCAAGTGCCTGACGTCCTCCCTAACGTTTAAAACCAGTCCTTCCTGCCCTCTTCCCCAATGTGGCAAATCTAGACTTAGAAAGTAATAGCAAGGGATGCCTGCATGGCTCAGTCATTAAGCATCTGCCTTCGGCTCAGGTCATGATCCTGGGGTCCTGGGATCGAGCTCCTCATGGAGACCTGGCTCAGCGGGAAGTCTGCTTCTCCCTCTCCCACCTCCCTGCTTGTGTTCCCTCTCTTGCTGCCTATCTCTCTGCCAAATAAATAAATAAAATCTTTAAAGAAAAAAAAGAAAAAAGAAAAAGAAAATAGTAACCAAAACAGCACAGACCTGTAGGCATTATTTATAAAGGGTGGGGAGGGATTTTTGATTTTTCTCCCCTGGTATCCTCCCCTGACTTTATTTCCAATGTCTAGAAGAATGTGTAACATATAAGCCTTCAATAGAATTTAAGAAACAAAACAAATGAGGAGAGCGGGGAGGTGAGAGGCAAACTAAGAAACAGACTCTTGACTACAGAGAATACGCAGATGGTTACTAGAGGGGAGGTGGATGGGGGATGGGTTAAATACGGGATGGGGATTAAGGAGGGCACTTGTCATCTTGATGAGCACTGGTTGATGTATGGAAGTGTTGAATCACTAAATTGTACACTTGAAACTAATATAATACTGTATGTTAACTAACTGGAATTAAAAACTTTTTAAAAAATAAAAAAAAATTCTTTTTAAATGCGTGAATGAATAAAAGGTGAAGATGATTTGGAATCAGGAGATATGAATTAGAAAATCAGTCCTTTTTTGAATTAGTTCCAATCTCTCTAAGCCTCAATATTGTCATTTTAAAAATGGAAATGGGGGTACTTATGTTATCAGGTCTGAGTAATGTTTACATGAGAAAATACATGAAAAATCTACAGTTTTATATCAATTCAAGTTGCAAGGATTTTTTTTTTTAATCACAGAAATATATACTCTTAAGAATCACCTTTTATGGGGGCACCTGGGTGGCTCAGTGGGTTAAGCTGCTGCCTTCGGCTCGGGTCATGATCTCGAGGTCCTGGGATCAAGTCCTGCATTGGGCTTTCTACTCAGCGGGGAGTCTGCTTCCCTCTCTCTCTCTCTGCCTGCCTCTCTGCCTACTTGTGATCTATCTCTGTCAAATAAATTAATAAAATCTTTAAAAAAAAAAAGAATCAACTTTTATGAACCATTATAGGATGGCATAAGCTGAAGCTTTCCTCTTTATCTCACACATCTCATCATCCCTTGAATGCCTAATATATATCTAGAAATATCCTAGGAACTGTAGAGGAAAATTAAAGATGAAAGGAATAATTCCTGCTCCTTAGAAAGAAAAACTGGTAAAATGTATTAAAGATGAGACATATAGAAAGTACGAGAAGTTCACTACTCTTCCCTGGAAAATCTCAGGATCCAGAAAGACTGTCCAGTCATTGTCTGAGGTGATGATTTCTTAAATACATCATATGAAACAAAAGATTGCAACAAGTCTGATTTATAACAAGAAATATGTAATTTTGTCAGCATAATGCTGTGCCTACTTGGACCAAACTACAGTTTAATTTATATTTGAGACAGAGCAGAATATAGATAATAACCCACGACCTCCACTCACTTTCCATTTCTGAGAAGAAATGGCCCCAGGAAGCCGTGGTGAGAGTCTGTGCACATACATGGCATTTCAAAGAAGTAATCCTCTCAAGTTCATATTTATTGCCTCCAAACAAGAACTGTATCAGAATGGCTTTCGTTTCCCAGGCATGGAATTTTTATTATTTCAAAACAGAAACAGACAGTAAATATTACTACTTATTTCTTTTAATGTTGGAAAGAATATTTACTAAAGTGTATCTATAGCTACTGCTCTAAATCCTCTTACACACATACATGATTAATATGCACCTAATTAATATTCCATAGATTGAAATGATAAAACAAACCCATGGAAATTGTACTAATGGCCAGATAGGGGGTATTGTTATATTATAAAATCCTATTAAAACAAACAAAAGCCAGTCTATCTACTTACAGAGCTCTGTAAGGGCTAGGCCTAAATTTTATTTTCTTTTACTTCCTATTACCTTTTGTACACCAAAAGAGCCTGGGTGATGAGCACAACTTTACCTTCATTTTATAGATTAAGGGACTTCAGGCTTCAGGGAGGTAATTCTCTAACCTGAGAAAGCTAAGTGACCTGCTCAAAGTCACCTAACCAGTAAGTGGCAAAGCCAAAACTGAAACGAAGCCCCCAACTCCACACACAGAACCCTCTTCCCTCAAAGTCTGGCTGGTAAAGTAGAGGTTCAGATTCCTGTTTCCTTTTTGAACATTGATTCTCCAATGAGACACCCTCCCAGCCTCCTCACAGTGACTCACCATAAATACTCATTTCAGAGATTACTAGGGAACAATATGGTTTTCATTTGTTATTACTTAAATATTGTAATGCTTTAGAGATAATACATCATCTGCCTGTGTTTATGGCTTCATTTCTCATAAACAGAATGACTATCATCTTCTATTTTCTGAGAAAGTCTGGTCTGGGCATTTAAAGAGAGCTTTTATGCATATTAATTAAAAATGTGTAGTGATAAGAGATAATCCCAACTAACTACCAAAGGCAGCTTGCTTACATTGGAAAAACTATCCTCTTCTTTCTGAGTAATCTGTTGAGTCGACATTGCCTCATCAAAAAGGGCCAACTTGCCCGATTCCAGATGCAGAAGCTCTATGAATGGGTTTCAGTGTAGGAGATTTCCTCCCCAAAACTCCAGATGTACCAATGTGAGCAGTGGGCTCCTACCAGTGCCTTCAGGCCCCAGTCTGAGAACAACAGCTGTTCACACTTAGTTATCCTAAATCGCAACTTCCTATAAAAAGTGTTCCAAAGAGTATGTTAACAATTCTTTGACTTACTTCTTTTATAGGATTACAGAGGAATGCAGAGATTTTTGTACCTTAATTGGTGTTGGAAAATATATAAAAATGTGTATTTCAATTGCCATTAAACCCATGAAATTGTATTTTTGCTAATAATATAAAATTACTTATGTTGTTTAGCACTTATGCTATCAAAATATACCTTGAAAACTATCAGCTAAATTCAAAACTATCTAAAAATGCCAATGACAATAAAACAAATGAAAACTGTTCATTTTTAAACACCATACTGTATTCTAAAGAACCTAAATAAACTTACTCCACTGACAGACTGCCTTTTGTCTTTAAGATTATTTGCTGGGGCTCCTGGGTGGCTCAGTGGGTTAAGCCTCTGCCTTGGGCTCAGGTCATTGGGCTCTCTGCTCAGCAAGGAGCTTGCCCCCGCCACCCATGCCTGCCTCTCTGCCTACTTGTGATCTCTTTATCTGTGTCAAATAAATAAATAAAATCTTTTTAAAAAAAGTTATTTGCTAAATAGATCTATTTCCCAAGTTAATACTCTTATTAAAATCCAGCAAGTAAGTTAAAACAAATTATGTTTTGATTTCCAAATATATTCTTGGTATTATGCTATGTTCTTTATAGGGAGGAAATAAAAATCACAATATATTGTTTGAAAAATTCTCCCAGAGATCTTAAGCATCTTTAAAAATATAAAATTTTTAAAAATACATGAAGCAAATGGAAAGTGACATAAATAGTACATGAAACAGTCTGGGTTGCCTCAGCTCAGGTAACTGAAAATCCTGTGGCAGCAGGTGAGACTCTCTCTCCCTGCATCTCTGTAATCCCCTCCTTCTTTAACTAGACACCTTCCTCCAGATGTGTCCTTCTCATCCATGCTAATCTCACTCCATCATTTAGGAATTGTAGGTGACAGAGTGACAGATAGTTGAAATACTATGCATTTAAACATGATAAGGTCATTTTTTTTTCCACAGAAGTATGAAGATTCATGTTGAGATGGTAGTTCTAAAATCATCAGGAATCCAGACTCTTGTCTTCTTGTTATATTGTCCTTAGCACTGGCTTCCATCTTCAAAGGTGACCTGCCCAGTTTGGCTGCTATAGCTCCAGCCCCCATATCTATATTCCAGGTAGGAAGAAAGTGAAGGGATAGAATGCAAAAGGAGTCTGCATCAGACAAATAAGCCTCTTTGTTTAACACTGGTCTGGACGCTGCTAAATGGTCACCTCTAACTATGAAGTTAACAAATACACTATTTCATTTCTGAGTAAGCCGGTGATGCAGCTATTCCTGCTCTATTTACTCTCCTCTTCTGTCAGACCCTGTGTTCCAGTCTCTCCACTCTACTGCTCTATGTGGGTTCTGTTCTGCTAGTTCTTCACAGTGGGAAAGACGGCCACCAACCTGCATTCCCAGGGGAAGGAGGGAAGCAGGTCTTCCTGGCAAGAGTGCAGTCTGATCCTAGTTTGGGAGTTACCACCCTCCCTAAGCCAGCATCTTCGGTCAAGGCAATGAAGCACTCTTATTTTTCAGTCCAAAGTCAAGTGTCTCTTCCTGAGTCTGAGAATAAAAAGTATCAAACTAATCTCATCCAAGTGTGTAGGCAGAAAAGATGACCTTGGAATGGAGGGAGACAATTGGCATATTTCTAGACAGACTGTGAATAATAAATTGTATATAGAATATAATCAAGAGCAAACTGAGTGCTTCAAACAAAAAATATGATAATCAAGGGGGAAAGTCAATTACAGTTTAAGTGATTAATGACAATATCATCGAGGGTAGAGGTTTTGAGGATTAGTATATATTGTTAGCAGGATTTAATTGAGAGTTAATCAAGTATTCTAGATTAGAGAAGAAGCATGAAGAAACTTGACCTTGGATATCTAAGTATTATGAATAAGACTCCCTCATTGAAGTTAAAAGTACAAGCTGAAAGATAAAATAGGATACACAGGAATGAATTCAAAATATTTAACAACCATCAGAACAGAAGCACCAAATATCTAAACCATCAGTTCTGAGGATACATTAAAAAAAAAGGCAAAATTATAAATAAATGGAAATAATGTATATAATCCAGAAAATAATTCAAGAATTCAATTAGTCTCCAGATTTAAATAATCAACTAACTACCTGGAATAATAAATAAAAATAATAGGGGCCCTTTGGTGGCTGAGTCAGTTCAGCATCTTGCTAGGGCTCAGGTCATGATGTCAGGGCTCCGCACTCAGTGGTGAGTCTGCTTGAGTTTCTCTCTCTCCCCCTCATTGTGCTCCTCCCCCTCTCTCAAATAAACAAATCTTAAGAACAAATAAACAAAAATAAAAATAATATTTTTACCAAGAACATTATTATGAATTTTTAGAACCCTAGAGATGAAAGGGAAAAAAATTTACAGTTTCCTGACATCATGAATAACATGAGATCAGACCTCTGAGGAGCAAAATTGGGAACCAGAGGCAGAGGGAGAAATGGTAAATCAACATCCTGAAACTCCCCAGGGTTATTTTATACCCAGCCAAACCATCCTCCAAATATGAGAGCAGAATAAAAGTATTTCAGAGCTATGGTGGCTTAAATAGTGTACTTCTTATGTACTCTTCTTGGGAAAACAAGGGCCCAGGAAACAAAATGAAGAAAATAAATAATTCCCAAATTAAGAGTTTCCTATGAATCCAGATTGGGGTAGGAGGACAAAAAACTCCAAGAAAGTTGTCTCTAGAAAAAATAAAATATAGAACCAAAACACAACACAGCAGTTTTGATTATCAGGAAGAAATTGACAACCTGAATAGACTAATATCTAGTAACGAGATGGAAGCAGTGATCAAAAACCTCCCAAAAAACAAGAGCCCAGAGCTGATGGATTCCCTGGGGAATTCTACCAAAGTTTTAAAGAAGAAAAGTACCTATTCTCCTGAAGCTGTTTCAAAAAATTGAAGCAGAAGGAAAACTTCCAGACTCTTTTTACGAAGCCAGCATTACCTTGATTCCCAAACCAGGCAAAGACCCCACCAAAAAGGAGAATTTCAGACCAATATCCCTGATGAATATGGTTTCTAAGCTTCTCAACAAGATCTTAGCTAATAGGATCAAATAGTACATTAAAAAGATTATCCACCATGACCAGGTGGGATTTATCCATGGGTTGCAAGGGTAGTTCAACATTTGTAAATGAATCAACATGATAGAACAAATCAATAAGAGAAGTGAGAAAAACCACATGGTCCTCTCAATTGATGCAGAAAAAGCAATTGACAAGATACAGCATCTATTCCTGATTAAAACTCTTCAAAATATAAGGACAGAGGGAACATTCCTCAACTTCATAAAATCTATCTATGAAAAACCCACAGCAAATATCATCCTGAATGGGGAAAAACTGACAGCCTTCCCTTTGAGATCAGGAACATGACAAGGATGCCCACTCTCGCCACTTTTGTTCAACATAGTATTAGAAGTCCTAGCAACAACAATCAGACAACAAAGAGAAATAAAAGGTATTCAGTTGGCAATGAAGAAGTCAAACTCTCTCTCTTCACAGATGACATGATACTTTATATCAAAAACCCAAAAGACTCCACCCCCAAACTTCTAGAACTCATACAGATTCAGTAATGTGGCAGGATACAAAATCAATGTACAGAAATCAATTGCTTTCTTATACACTAACAATGAAAATACAGAAAGGGAAATTAGAGAATTGATTCCATTTACTATAGCAGCAAGAACCATATGATACCTGTTAATAAACCTAACCAAAGAGGTAAAGGATCTGTACTCAAGGAACTACAGAACACTAATGAAAGAAATTGAAGAAGACACAAAAAGACGGAAGACCATTCCATGTTCATTGATTATATTAAAAATTTCCAAAAATATTTTATACATTTATAGGATATACTAGATAGTCATAATCTCAAAAAATAAGTAAATGGACATATCAAGTAACTATCCTCAGGTTGAGCCCCATAACATTGCAATTTCTGTACCAAAAATGGTCAAGAGGCACTTGGGTGGCTCAGTTGGTTAAGCGTTTGCCTTTGGATCGGATCAAGATCTCAAGGTCCTGGGATCGAGTCCCACATTGGGCTGCCTGCTCAGTGAGGAGTCTGCCTCTTTGCCTTACTCTGCCACTCCCCTCTTTTGTGCTCACTCTCTCTCAAATAAATAAATAAAATCTTTTTTAAAAGGTCAAATATTGGTAATTTCATATGTTCAACTTAATAACCTCCTGCTGTGCGAGTGGAGAGAAGGAATAGTGGACATACCTAAAATTAATAAATCCAAGGGAAGGAATATATTGAACATTTTAGAAATATGGAGTTAAATATGAAAAGAAATCATAAGAGGAGTTAAAATGGTCATCACAGAGGAGGAGGATTAAGGAAAGGGAAGACACAGATGGTCCAACTTTTTTTTTTAAAGATTTTATTTATTTAATTGACAGAGAGAGATCGCAGGTAGGCAGAGAGAGAGAGGAGGAAGCAGGCTCCTTGCGGAGCAGAAGCCAGATGCTGGGCTCGATCCCAGGACCCTGGGATCATGACCTGAGCCAAAGACAGAGGCTTTAACTCACTGAGCCTCCCAAGTGCCCCCAGACGGTCCAACTTTTTAAAGACTTTTTAGGACTATTTGAATCTTAAAACTATGTTTATGTATTACTTTAATTTAAAATCTAAATAAACATTAAAAATTTGAGAAGTTTATATTTAATAGTTATCTAATAATAATATAAAAAGGGAGACAAAAATGCGTAAAAGCAATTTAAATTTTAAACACGCCTACCAAGCGCTACTGCTCAGCTTTAGTGTACAGGTTGCTAATCCTAGACATTAAATCAGACTTTCCCTGTAGCCTCTAATTTTCAATGGGGATTATGAGCTACACACAAATGTGTTAAGTGCCTCCATGTCCTAAAGACAGGCATTAGATCACCTAAACAGAACTTGCTAAGAGGTAACCTAGAAACTTTAAGAAAAAAGCAAATTTTAGAAACATTTGATAAAATACCATCAAAGCTTTTTAAATGTCTTAATGCACAAAATGTATAAACCCTTCAAAGACATGCATAAAAATTCTTCCCATTAAAATTACAGCATTAACAACATTTCATGGGAACCCCTTTTAAAAGAGGAATCTGTGACATGATTTTGTACAAAATACACAAATTGCCTACAAAATAATTTCCAGTGAGGCTCCATGCTAATTAGCACCAGCCCAGAAGTCAAACGATTCTTTAAAAAACTACTGAGAAGTAAATTGCATTACTAGAAACTACACAACCACTGTATAGCATAGTGATAATGTCTCATATATGGGAAATGACAGCACATTTTCCATCCACTATTATGAAAGGTATGGGTGATATAAAATCGTTGCATTTTCTGAGTTAATGTCATATTCTAGAGCCAGCCCAACTCCTACTTTGTCAATTTTTTCCAAATGAAACAAATAAGGCTGTCGCTGGCTCATGCAGATAACAACTTTCATGATAGTCTACATTTCAACATTGATGTTTTATGCTATTCAAAAAAAAAAAAGGGTCTGTTTATTAGGTTTCTCTCAATAGGTTTTTTTTTAATAGGGTTTTTTTTTTTTAAGATTTTACTTATTTATGGGAGCAAGAGAGCATAAGCAGAGGGAGGAGCAGAGGGAGGAGCAGACTCTCCACTGAGCAAGGAGCCCAAGTTGAGGCTTGATTGTAGGACCCCATGATCATGACCTGAGCTGAAGGCAGACACTCAACCGACTGAGCCACCCAGGTACCCATCTCAATTGTTTACTACAAGAACTGTCTCTGCTCTCAGGCAATGACGTACCTACCATTGCCTCAGAGTCTCCTCCAAAATGACAGTCTGTACATTATGAAGATAATCATAATCTACGTCATAAGATGTTGAGAGCTTTCTATGAGGCAACGCAAAACCCTTAGCACTGCACAGTACACACTTAGTACACAGCAAGCGCTCAATAAATATTGCAATTATTAGCAGCACTTAAACTGAGGAATAGAGGCACCTGGGTGGCTCAGTGGGTTAAAGCCTCTGCCTTCAGCTCAGGTCATGATCTCAGGGTCTGGGATCAAGCCCCACATCAGGCTCTCTGCACAGTGGGGAGCCTGCTTACTCCTCTCTCCCTGCCTGCCTCTCTGACTACTTGTAATCTCTGTCTATCAAATAAATAAATAAAATCTTTAAACACACACACACACAAAACTGGGGAATAGCATGAAAAGTCAAGATCCCGGAAAAGGGGCTTGGGTTGATGTGAAGATTTGTCTCTAGGCATTTAAATGGGTAAAGTGAATAAAGAGGAGTTTTCTATTTAAGAATCTATTTTTATGGGCGCCTGGGTGGCTCAGTGGGTTAAGCTGCTGCCTTCGGCTCAGGTCATGATCTCAGGGTCCTGGGATCGAGGCCCGCATCGGGCTCTCTGCTCAGCAAGGAGCCTGCTTCCTCCTCTCTCTCTGCCTGCCTCTCTGCCTGCTTGTGATCTCTCTCTGTCAAATAAATAAATAAAATCTTAAAAAAAAAAAAAAGAATCTATTTTTATGTAAGAAGTCATGAATCAGAGGCATAACCTCTTCATATCGTCTACAGAGCGTGGGATGCTGGAAACACAAGACGCCATCACAAGGGAAGCATCCAGGAGATGGGCTACAAAAGCTAAAGAGGGAGCTTCATTCTGTGTATTCAAGATTGTAAGAAAACTGAACAGAGCATGTGAGAGGGTCCACAGTCCCACAAAACCATACACATGTGAATCACATCAGCAAACCAGGCTCACACTGTAGGGAGTACCATGTACTCACCTTGTGACCCTGTTTTCCTGTCTTGGGGGTATGGGATGCCACAAAATACAGGACACTGCATTTCTTCTTTCTAAAAGGGTGAGCATTATACTCAAAGAGGTTAGTTTAACAAAAAACTGAATAATGAAGATTTGGGGTGGGGGTGTTTTATTTTAGGAAAAATGTATTTGCATTTGTTAAACAAATATTTCTAAGCCTCTGAAATGTGCAGAACACTGTAGGTAAATGCTCACTTGTGGCCATATTACAAGAGACAGCACTTTGCTCCCTGGTGGAGTCCTACCACTAGAAAAAGAGAGCAAGCAAGAAAGAGAGAGCACAAGCAGTGGAAGAGGCAGAAGGAAAGGGAGAAGCAGACTCTCCGCTGAGCAGGGAACCCAACATGTGACTCTCCACCCAGGCATCCTTAATGAGCAAAGCTTTTTTAACAAAAGAAGAGTATCTTCATGGCACAGGAGTTCATTAATTCTCTTGAGCAGAAAATTTAAAAGATAAATTTCATCAAAATTAAAATACTTTGGTCTCTCAATGCTACCATTCAATTAATTAACCTGGTGAATTATAGACTAGAAGGAAACATTTGCAAAACATATCTCTGACAAACAACTGGTACCCCATTTTGAACTCCTGGGGCATCTGGGTGGCTCAGTGGTTAAGCGTTTGCCTTGGGTTCAGGTCATGATCTCAGGGTCCTGGATTGAGCCCCCTGTCAGACTCCCTGCTCAGCAGAGAGTCTGCTTTTCCTTCTGCTTCTGCCCATCTGCCCATCTGTGTGTGTGCTCTCTCTCTCTGTCAAATAAAGAAATAAAATTTAAAAAAAGAAAATATGAACTCCTGCAACTTAATAATTAAGAGAAAAATCTCCTAAGAGCAAAAAAATGGAATGTACGCTTTTCAAAAAAAAGGTATGGCCAGTAACCCCATCAAGAAGGGCTTATGAGAGACTATGGACTCTGAAAAACAATCTGAGGGTTTTGAAGGAGGTGGGGGGAGGTTGGGGGAACCAGGTTTTGCGTATTGGAGAGGACACGGATTTCATAGAGCACCGGGTGTGGTGCAAAAACAATGAATACTGTTACAATGAAAATAAATAAATAAATAAATATACACTTAAAAGGGGGGGGGGGGCTTAAAGCATTAATGACCAAAGAAATGCAAATCAAAGCCAGGATGAGGCAATTTACATCCGTCCATCAGAATGGCTGGAATTAAGAAGACAGACAAGACTAAATGGTGGCTAGTATGTAGAGAAACCAGAATGTTCAAACTTTGATGGTGGCATTGTAATATGATGTGAGCTCTTCTGCAAATGTGATTACAGAAAATTACAGATTCTTGTTAATTTCATACACACACACACACCCACACACAACCTACCCCTACCTTATGACCCAACAATTCCAATCGTAGACATTTTTTCCAAGAGAAATGAGAACATGACCACAAACAGACTTAAGCAATAACATCTGTAGCAGCTTAAGTCATAATAGCCAAAAACTAGAAAGGACGGGTTAATCGGAAAACAGGGTAATAGGTAACTATATTCAGCAGTAAAAAGAAACACTGATCAGCAACAGATGAATCTAAAAAGTTGCTGAAGCCTCATACAAAAGAGTGCACACTGTATAATCCCCTTTATATGGAACCCTAGGCCAGGAAAGATCAATTTTTTATGTAACAATGTCAGAAGAACTTGAGAGAAGGTAAGTGGAACAGGAGCTCCCTGGAAAGGACCTGGAGGGAAGAGTAAAGGGTTTTCTAACCTGAAAAGACTCTTAGAAACAACACGGCATTGGTCAAAACTGATAGTACATTTATGATCTATACATGATCCAAAGAAGAAAAACTTCAAATAATATTGAAATCTAGGGGCACGTGGGTGGCTCAGTGGGTTAAGCCTCTGCCTTCAGCTCAGGTCATGATCTCAGGGTCCTGGAATCGAGCCCGGCATCGGGCTCTCTGCTCAGCGGGAGCCTGCTTCCCCCTCTCTCTGCCTACTTGTGATCTCTGTCTGTCAAATAAATAAATAAAATCTTAAAAAAATATATATTGAAATCTAGTTAATGGTAAACATGCTGAAAGGCTCAGGTGGAAATGTATTGATTTCTGCAACCTACTGTGAAAAATGCATCAGAAAATAAGACAGGATGATGGATAGACAGCAAATACTTGATAGAATAACTATAGAAACCATTAATGGTAGAATCTAGTTGGTGGACAAATGTTTTTTCCTTCACTATTAAATTACTTAAAAATTTTTCAACAATGAAAGCATTAGACAAAAAACACATCAATCCTATGGCTATTGTGATCAATGGACAGATCAGCTCTTCACAGATGGTACTTGAATAAAGATCATCATGTCTTCTATAGTCATACACCTGCATAGACAAATGATAAAAATAACTATCCCACCAAGTTAGGTGTAAATAACCTAGACAAGAAATGCATAAAATTGCATACTGCTCAGAAAAGACATTCATAAAATATAGAAAACAAAATGTGCATGCGATTATTATGGGAACAGTCAGATCCATCCTTTCTCCTCTCGGGGAAACATGGCAGGATGGAGATTTCCATCCCCACTTGATGGAAAGCAAAGCCCAGTAAGTTGCTCTAGATGATGAACCATGAGCCCATGTGAGACCTGTCTGCTCCAGAAGGAAGCTTCAAAAAGCATTAAATGAGAACTTCACTCTCTTATTCTTGCTATTACAACTCGTAAGGTTAAGGACCATGGTGGCCAGGGCAGAATGGACATAGAGCATGGGGGCCACCCAAACAGAGTCCCCTCACCCCTGGATGAATGGGCTGTGTAGACAAGAAGTAAACGTGATTGGTTTAACTACCAAGGCCCTGGGATGTTCCTGTGGTGCAATCTAATCCATCTTGTTTGTCACGACCCCAGAGTACAATCTCTGATGCTGCTCCTTAAGACACACATGTACACAAAAAGAGACCAAAAGCAATCATTTCAAAAGCAACCCACGATACATACTGAAGTTATTCCACATGAGTCATCCTCTGAAGTTGCGAGAGTCCAGTTCCCAGAACTTGTCACACAAGGTCATGAGAACTCAGGGCTGTGTGTTACAGGTGCTGTGTGTTACAGGAACCACCCAGAGCAGCCTTGGCCACAGCGGGATGCCATGGGCGCAAGACCGTGGGAGAAAAGGGGCGAACCCTTCGGCATACACTGCCTAGCCGGGGGCAGCAGAAGGAGCTAGCAGGAGGCTCAGGTCAGAAGACAAATTGCTCTTCTGTTGACAGTGGTCCTCCAGCCCCAAACCACAAAATGGCCAGGGAAATCACAGTCCTCTTGGGGCATCGCATCAGCAAAGATTTTTTGTGGACAAATAGGTATAAAACCACTTGAAAATCAAAGCTCCTTTCTCAGCAGGTTGGCGAATTCTGAAATTATAAATCTCTTTATCTCGCTGGCCCAGAAGGGTCACGGCAGCATCAAGGTCCCATTTTTCCTCCCCAAGGACTCTTTGGACATTTGATTAAATTTCACAGAGACGCCCCTCAGCTTTCTTCAACTTCACTTTAATCACCTTCAGCGGGCTTTTCCAGAACCTTGTAAGTGCTGACATACTGAGTTTACATAACGGTAAAAATAATGGTAAAAATAAGTGCTGGACTCCTGTCTTTATTCCGCCAGCAAGCAGCATGAGACTCTGTATGTCAGACATGGCACTGCGTCTGGTTCGTGACAGACTCTCCCCCCTCCCCACCCACACTCATAGGATGCAGGTCCCCCTGCACTGTAACATCATATTTCAGACTTTGGCATGGGAACAATTAATCTTCCACACAGATCAGAAATGTTTAAGAAGAGGTGGGGGGGTAGGAGGTTGGGGGAACCAGGTGGTGGGTATTAGAGAGGGCACGGATTGCATAGAGCACTGGGTGTGGTACAAAAACAATGAATACTGTTATGCTGAAATAAATTTTTAAAAAATGACATCAAAACTAAAAAAAAAAAAAAAAAAAAAAAAAAAA